>NC_091468.1:16797599-17099821 GCF_027789765.1 Dendropsophus ebraccatus | reverse complement strand
CAGCCTCTCCTCCTGTACCCCCTTCCAGCCTCTCCTCCTGTACCCCCCTCCAGCCTCTCCTCCTGTACCCCCTTCCAGCCTCTCCTCCTGTACCCCCTTCCAGCCTCTCCTCCTGTACCCCCCTCCAGCCTCTCCTCCTGTACCCCCCTCCAGCCTCTCCTCTTGTACCCCCCTCCAGCCTCTCCTCTTGTACCCCCCTCCAGTCTCTCCTCCTGTACCCCCCCTCCAGCCTCCCCTCCTGTACCCCCCTCCTGTACCCCCTCCAGCCTCTCCTCCTGCACCCCCAGCCTCTCCTCCTGTACCTCCTCTAGCCTCTCCTCCTGCACCCCACAGCCTCTCCTCCTGCACACCACAGCCTCTCCTCCTGTACCCCTCAGCCTCACCCCCTGCACCCCCAGCCTCTCCCCCAGCCTCTCCTCCTCTACCCCCCCTCTAGCCTCTCCTCCTCTACCCCCCCTCCAGCCTCTCCTCCTGCACCCCCTTCCAGCCTCTCCTCCTGTACCCCCTTCCAGCCTCTCCTCCTGTACCCCCTTCCAGCCTCTCCTCTTGTACCCCCTCCAGCCTCTCCTCCTGTACCCCCTCCAGCCTCTCCTCTTGTACCCCCCCCGCCTCTCCTCCTGCACCCCACAGCCTCTCCTCCTGCACCCCCCAGCCTCTCCTCCTGCACCCCCCAGCCTCTCCTCCTGCACCCCCCAGCCTCTCCTCCTGCACCCCCAGCCTCTCCTCCTGCACCCCCAGCCTTCCCCTCCTGCACCCCCAGCCTCTCCTCCTGCACCCCACAGCCTCACCCAGCCTCTTCTCCTGCACCCCCCAGCCTCTCCTCCTGCACGCCACAGCCTCACCCAGCCTCTTCTCCTGCACCCCTCAGCCTCTCCTCCTGCACCCCACAGCCTCTCCCACAGCCTCTTCTCCTGCACCCCCCAGCCTCTCCTCCTGCACCCCACAGCCTCACCCAGCCTCTTCTCCTGCACCCCCCAGCCTCTCCTCCTGCACGCCACAGCCTCACCCAGCCTCTTCTCCTGCACCCCTCAGCCTCTCCTCCTGCACCCCACAGCCTCTCCCACAGCCTCTTCTCCTGCACCCCCCAGCCTCCTCTCCTGCACCCCCAGCCTCTCCTCCAGCCTCTCCTCCTGCACCCCACAGCCTCTCCTCCTGCACCCCACAGCCTCTACTCCTGCAGCCCAAAGCCTCTCCTCCTGCACCCCACAACCTCTCCCCCTAGCCTACCCTCCTGCACCCCCAGCCTCTCCCCCAGCCTTTCCGTCAGCACCCCCCAGCCTCTCTGTCAGCACCCCCCAGCCTCTCTGTCAGCACCCCCCAGCCTCTCCTCCTGCACCCCCTAGCCTCTCCACCAGCACCCCCAGCTGCTCTCCCTGCCCCCCAGCTGCTCCTCCTGCCCCCCATCTTCTCCCCCTGCCCCATCTGCTCCTCCGCCTGTCCCCCATCTTCTCCCCCTGCCACCCCAGCTGCCCAAACTTCTCCCTGCCACCCTAGCTGCCCCCTATCTGCTCCCCCTGCCTGCCACCCCATCTACTCCCCCTGCCACCCCAGCTGCTGCCCCCGAGCTGATCCCTCTGCCCCACATTGCTCCCTCTGCCCCCCCAGCTGCTTCCTTCCCTGCCCCTCTCAGCCCAGCTGTTCCCCCTGCCCCCATCTACTACCCCTGCCCCTCTCACCCCAGCTGCTCCCCCTGCCCCCCATCTGCTCCTCCTCCTGCCCCCATCTACTCCCCCTGCCCCCAGCTGCTCCCTCTGCCTCCCCAGATTCTCCCCCTGCCACCCCAGCTTCTCCCCTTCACCCCAGCGGCTTCCCCTGCCACCCCCAGCTGCCTCCCTTCCCCAGTCACCCCCAGCTGCCTGCTTGCAGACTAGTTGTGGTCGGAGAAGTCTTCTTGATCGCTGCGCCAGATGGAGAAGAAAGCAAGAAGCGACGGCAATCGGAGAAGACGTCACCTGTGAGTCATTAGTAACTGCACTGTAATCACTTCTATAGTGTGCAGAGCCTGTGTACCATTGGGGTCTAAATGGGTCAGTGTATTGTTTGCGGTAGTGTACTGACACAGCCCCGCGGTCACTACAGTACACTAGCGCAAACTTTTAAACTAGGACCCAACTACAACAACCGCAGGCACTACAACTCCCAGCATATGCTGAGGGCTGCAGACTGTCAGTAAATGCTGGGAGTTGTAGTGCCTGCAGCTGTTGTAGTTTGGTCCTAGGTGCATTATACACTGGATGCTTTGTAGCATATAAGAATACATAGATCTGTGGGGGCTCAGTGCAGGGACGTGACCCCAGAACATCACTAATAGGGGTAGGGGGAGATGGTTTGTTCTATCCCCTATTAGTGATGTTCTGGGGTCACTTCCCTGCACTGAGCCCCCACAGATCTTTGTATTCTTATATGCCACAAAGCATCCAGTGTATAGGACCCAACTACAACAGCTGCAGGCACTACAACTCCCAGCATGTACTGACAGTCTGCAGCCCTCAGAGTATGCTGGGAGTTGTAGTACAGTGTAGACAGATGTGTTGCTCGACCTTCAGGGCTGATGGTTGTCACCCACAGATTGTAGCCACCAGGAGCCTCTGCACACAGTGATTTATTACAGGGTTGTCCTCTCAGAGACTACAACTCCCAGCATAGCCGGAGAGCTGTATAAATGTAGGGATTTGTCACAAATACAGATGAATTCAGGAAAGGAGCGGGGTCAGCATTTCGTGTCTCACTGGTTCTATATTGGTGGGCCCCAGGTCCCCCAGTCCGACACTGGACAGAAGCGGCCCCCAAACTAAGACGTCCCGGCCTCCTTCCTTCCTCCATCACATTTGTTTGATGAGAACAGCGGGCATCAAGCAGAGCGACACCCACGTGCCAGGGTATATACCATGCATGTACAGTAATGGGGGGGGGGGCGCCTCAGCGTGCAAAGTGCCTAGGGCAGCATGAACTCTAAATACAGGCCTGGCTGCCGGCACTTCATACCAGCAGCCTATGGGAGGCCGGGCCGTGACCTCTCCGGCAGGCGTGATCATGTGACGTCATCACGCCTGCCGGAAGTCCCGTCCCTGCGGCTCGCAAGATGGAGCCAGAAGAGGAGGAAGAGCTGCTGCCTGCACAGCGCGGATTAGGTGAGTAGGATGTTTGTTTTTTTAGGGGCACCTCTGGGGGCATTATTAGTTCATGGGGGGCACCTCTGGGGGCATTATTAGTGTATGGGGGCACCTCTGGGGGCATAATTAGTATATGGGGGCACCTCTGGGGGCATTATTAGTATATGGGGGCACCTCTGGGGGCATTATTAGCATATGGGGGCACCTCTGGGGGCATTATTAGTATATGGGGGCACCTCTGGGGGCATTATTAGTATATGGGGGCACCTCTGGGGGCATTATTAGTGTATGGGGGCACCTCTGGGGCCATTATTAGTTCATGGGGGGCACCTCTGGGGGCATTATTAGTATATGGGGGCACCTCTGGGGGCATTATTAGTATATGGGGGCACCTCTGGGGGCATTATTAGTGTATGGGGGCACCTCTGGGGCCATTATTAGTTCATGGGGGGCACCTCTGGGGGCATTATTAGTATATGGGGGCACCTCTGGGGGCATTATTAGTATATGGGGGCACCTCTGGGGGCATTATTAGTGTATGGGGGCACCTCTGGGGGCATTATTAGTGTATGGGGGCACCTCTGGGGGCATTATTAGTATATGGGGGCACCTCTGGGGGCATTATTAGTGCATGGGGGCACCTCCGGGGGCATTATTAGTGTATGGGGGCACCTCCGGGGGCATTATTAGTGTATGGGGGCACCTCTGGGGGCATTATTAGTATATGGGGGCACCTCTGGGGGCATTATTAGTGTATGGGGGCACCTCTGGGGGCATTATTAGTGTATGGGGGCACCTCTGGGGGCATTATTATTGGTGAACATATACAAATCAAACAGTCCCCCAGACCCTCGAAATTCAATAACCCCAAACGGGGCATTGCCTAGTACTTAACAGCATTCTGAATACAGGGGAACCCCTACCCCACTCTTGTATAAGTTTTAGTCTCCATCATAATGAGCCCCGCTGGGCTTGTAGACGCGCTATAAATTGTACGTTGCAAGGGTGAATATAATGCACTGCATACAGAGCCCAAGAGGCAGCTATACAAGTAAGTGTCTGTATGGTGACATTTACATTGCACCTTGTTCACATTTAGTTTCTACAATTTTATAACTGTATAACAGAGGTAACATTTTAAGCCACTGGGGAAAATGGGGTATATGAGCCAGTTCTCTAGAATTGATCGGAACCAAATTATACCTCCCAGCAAGGCGTGGGTCGAACACACAATTTTTTTTTTTTTATTAATGTGGGGGGCCCAGACACTTTGGTTGTATGGGGCCCCGAAATTCCTGATGGCGGCCCTGAGTATGGGGAAACAACTACAGAGGGGAAGGGGTATATACAGTATGGGGGAAGAACTACAGAGGGGGGAGGGAGGTATACAGTATGGGGAAACAGATACACTTTCTGCAGGACATACAGCAGCTGATTAGTACTGGAAGACTGGAGATTTTTTAATAGACGTAAATACAAATCTCTGGCATTTTCTGGCACCAGCTGATTTGAAAGCAATTTTGTATTTGTTGAACTACCTCTTTAATGTACCACTATATGAGACCCCTGGGCGTATAGTTTAACCCTTGGAGCCTTAGAGGTGCTCATAATTATGCACTTTATGGAAGGACATCCCATGAGTAAAGATTTTAGGAATATCAATGACTTGATATTTTTCTTTGATATTTGCAAATTTGCTTTCCAAAAGGAAGAACACTACTTCAAATTATCCAAACCAGAGTACCCTCCAAAAGGAAGAGTCACCTCTCTGTAGACAATTGTACAGAGCAGGGTACTGGTTGGCTGGAGATTATATCTTCTTTCTGGGGGAGAGCTAATTTGCATATTTACCCATGATGCACTGCTTGAAAATAAGTCTCCATAAACTAAATAGATAGAGCCATCACAATAAGCCACCCATAATTCCGCTCAGATGCCATATGTCTTACACGATGGTTTCCCCCGCTGTCCATACTACTTCACAGGGAGAGACAGAATACGACTTGCGGCTGTATTTGCATGTGTGTATTTGTCATGAGCAAACACATTGAGGACTGTACTTCTTTCAACTCTTATTGACCGAGCTGGGAGGGTTGCACATATTCTGGGAATATTCTAGGAATGTCAATATGAATTTGCACATTTCTAATACGATTGTCAGGTGCTTTCGAATTCAACAGCTTGACATCAATATCACATACTTGGCACTTGAGTAATACTCATTACAACCTTCCACAAACAAACCGGAGGGGCCTCACTCGCATGCAAGGAGCTCCCAAACAATGACACAGAAAGGCTTAGTAAGCAACCAAACAGCCATTATTGCTGACGGACACATTATACATAAACTTCCAATGAAGAAGGGATATTTCTTTCATTGTTTAAACCCTTGAGCAATGATGTATAATAAGCATTTCTCACTGGTACAGTAGGGGTGGTAGAGTACAATGTATAGAACATTGCCTGTAGGATATACACGCTGTATACACTACAACCGGTGTTCTATGCAGTCGCACAAAATAACAGACCGGTCTATTTTGTGCGGCCGCTATTCAGTGAACAGTGGCCGTACAGAACAGCCTGTTCTCACAATGTAAAGTACGGCTCCTAGCCATACTTTACAATGTGCTCTATGGCTAATTAGAGTGCGGGGACACCCAAATGGGCCAATTCAAATAAAGCGATGTTAATCTGGACGATACTATAGTATGGGCCGGGTGAGCATCTCAGACAATGGCCATTGTATGACCTGGCCTGGTCAAACAATGGCCGAGGTTCTTGCTATGTGTGAACATGGCCTTAGGCTATGTTCACACATGGCATTTTGCTCTGGATTTAGCTCAGTATTTTTTTATAACCAACACCAGGAGTGGGTAGAAACTGTGCAAATCTCATAAAAGATAATTCCACCTCTTATTTTGGCTACAAATACTGACCAAAATACCGTGTGTGAACATAGCCTAATGTTTTTTTATTCTAGGTTGGAAAACAGAGAGTGTGAATTTTTAATTATTGTCTATTTTTTTTTTATTTGTTTACTTTTTGTTTACTATACTTTGTAATCTCACTAGGGCGTTTAAAGGGGTTTTCCAGTATTACAAAAATACAGCAGATTTCTTCCAGTACCAGCACCACTCTTGTCCTCAGGCTGAGTGTGGGGTTAGTAACTCAGTATTGTTGAAGTGAATGGAGATGAGTTGCAATACCACACACAACCTGAAGATAGTGGTGGCGCTGGCTTTAGAAGAAAGAAGCTATGTTCTTCTAATCTATTTAAATGGACGCCATAGCCAAAAAAAAAAAAAAAGACTTTGACATGTAATAGGCATGTGTCAGGGTCAGAGTGTTTAGTTTCAGATCATGGCTGACCAGTAGGACAAGTCCAAGCTTAGTGCATTCTCTCCTGACAATCCTATGTCATGTGACCAAAATCTTCAAATAATGTTAGCCAACGGAGCCAACTCATCTCTCCCCACATACAGTGGCGTATTCTTTTCAGTCTGACACAGTGCTCTCTGCTGCCACCTCTGTCCGTGTCAGGAACTGTCCAGAGCAGGAGAGGTTTTCTAAGGGGATTTGCTACTGCTCTGGACAGTTCCTGACACGGACAGAGGTGGCAGCAGAGAGCACTGTGTCAGACTGGAAAGAATACACCACTTCCTGCAGGACACACAGCAGCTGATAAGTACTGGAAGACTGAAGATTTTTAAGATTTTTTCAATAGAAGTCCTTTACAAATCTGTATAACTTTATTGCATATGTTTTCCCCATGTATAATGATGATTATGGACACTATTATGTGCATGTTGAGCACAAATTAGCGTTGTATACAGTTCACACGGCTGACAGATATGTCAAAAGAAAAATGGCAACAACGAAGCCCTAAAATGAGCTCGGGTGTCCATTACTGCTTGTAAAACAGAGAAACGCTCAAAATTAGAGAGTAAATGAATAAAAGCATTTCGCTCAACGTCCCATATAAGAAAATGCAAATTTTTCAGTGAAATAACCTTATAAACGCTCGGCTGACAGCTGTGTGTTCAGCTGTTCACAAAAATGTGGAATTGCACATTTTTCTTTCGGATGAATATGCAAACTTGCAGATCGTCCCAAAGTGTGGTCGAGATCGCTGAGGTAAGAGGTTTTCTAGGTAATTCGGTTGATAGACAGTAATAGAGTCTCTGTTCTGTTCTCAATCAATATTCACATAGTCCTGTAATGTCCACTACGCACCGGGCTAGAAGATGTGGATGGGGCCCCGTATCCCGACAGAAGATACAGACAGTTCAGGAAGAACCTGAGAGTAAAATCCCTGAAGAAATTCATGAAATCTATGGATATTATTTTTTTAACTGATTCTTAAAGGGGTTGTCCAGCGAAAATCTTTTTCAAATGAACCGGTGTCAGAAAGTTATATAGATTTGTAATTTACTTCTACTAAAAAATCTCAAGACTTCCAATAGTTATTAGCTGCTGTATGTCCTGCAGGAAATGTTTTATTTTCTGACACGGTGCTCTCTGCTGACATCTCTGGCCGAGACAGGAACTTTCTATGAATCCCCTAGAACAGTGTTTCTCAACCTTTTCAGGCCAAGTACCCCCATGCGACGAGATGCTCCAGCCGAGTACCCCCAACGATGCCATCCATTAATAACATTGCCCAGGGTAGATTTACATGTATGTTTCACAGCAAAATCCACTGCGATACTCTGTACTGTTATGGCCTATGGCTCTGCATTCTCACAGAGGAGCCGCTGAGAATGTAGCCGCTGCCTATTTACCTAATTAGCTGCCGGCCCTTAACAGATCATACTTACCTCCCTGTACTCCCACCTGCTTCTTTGACTCCCAGCTCACTGACAGCCCGCTCATCCAATCAGTGGCTACGGTGGGACTGTGCACTGATTGGCTGAGCAGGCTGTCAGTTAACCGGGTGCCAGAGAAGCAGGTGGGATATATCCCACAGAGATGGATATGTCCCCCTGGAGCCAGATACCTCCCCCCATGTAGTCAAGAGGCCTTCTTCTATGTAGCCAGATATCTCCCCCATGTAGTCAGATACCTCCGCCATGTGGTCAAGAGGCCTTCTTCTATGTAGCCAGATATCTCCCCTATGTAGCCAGATACCCCTTATATGTAGCAAGATATCTCCCCATGTAGCCGGATACCTCCTCATGTAGTCAGATACCTCCCCCCATGTAGCCAGATATCTCCCCTATGTAGCCAGATACCCCTTATATGTGGCCAGATACCCCTTATATGCAGCAAGATATCTCCCCATGTAGCCAGATACCTCCTCCCCATGTAGCCAGATATCTCCCCTATGTAGCCAGATACCCCTTATACGTAGCCAGATCCCTCCCACCATGTAGTCAGATACCTCCCCCATGTAGCCAAATACTTCCTCCCATGTAGTCAGATACCTCCCCATGTAGCCAGATACCTCCCCCATGTAGTCACATACCTCTCCCCATGTAGTCACATACCTCCCCCATGTAGTCAAATACCTCCCCCATGTAGTCAGATACCTCTCTCCCATGTAGCAGATACCTCTCCCCCATGTAGCCAGATACCTCTCCCCCATGTAGCCAGATACCTCTCCCCCATGTAGCCAGATATCTCCCCCATGTAGTCAGATATCTCCCCCATGTAGTCAGATATCTCCCCCATGTAGTCAGATATCTCCCCATGTAGTCAGACACCTCCCCCATGTAGTCAGATATCTCCCCCATGTAGTCAGATATCTCCCCATGTAGTCAGATACCTCCCCCTATGTAGTCAGATACCTCCCCCATCTAGCCAGATACCTACCCCCTTGCAGCCAGAAATCTCCCCATGTAGTTAAGATACCTCCTTCTATAGCCAGATACCTCCCCATGTAGCCATATATCACTTTTCATTTTCCTCTCCATCTGGCCCAGACCACCATGATGATTTCTTGCAGCTACAATTTACCTCTTGCCAGAGAACCTGACAAACATCTTAGGCGTCACAGTTTTCCTTTAACTTCCCTCCCTTTTTCCTACCTATAGGCTCCCATACAGTAATAATTTCGCTGTTTGGTGTAATGCGCTGTAAAGTGAGTAGGTGTGTGGGTTGTCCCCGTATTTAGGATCCCTCATTTAAAAATAATATTTCCTTCTATGACCCCCCCCATATAGTAATAATGCCTCCTGCCCTGTCCCCATAGTAATGCCCACCATTCTACTCCCTCCCCCTCCTGCCCCAACAAACAAAAAAAAAAAATTCATACTCACGTTATCTGCCCATGGAGGGGGTCTTCCTCTATTCGCCAGCCTCTGAGCCACAAGGAGATTAAGGGGAGAGTAAGGTCTGAGGGGGAAAAGAAGGAAAGAGGAGGATAGAGGAGGTGAAGAGGGAGAGGAAGAGAGAGAAGGTGAAGGGGGAGAGGAAGAGAGAGGAGGTGAAGAAGGGAGAGGAAGAGAGAGGAGGTGATGGGGGGAGAGGAAGAGAGAGGAGGTGAAGGGGGGAGAGGAAGAGAGAGGAGGTGATGGGGGGAGAGGAAGAGAGAGGAGGTGATGGGGAGAGAGGGGGTGAAAGGGGGAGAGGAGGACAGGGAAGGGAGGAGGTGAAGGGGGATAGGAGAAGAGAGGAGGTGAAGGGGAGAGAGGAAGAGAGAGGAGGTGATGGGGGGAGAGAAAGATAGAGGAGGTGAAGGGGGGAGAGGAAGAGAGAGGAGGTGATGGGGGCATAGGAAGAGAGAGTAGGTGAAGGGGGGAGAGGAAGAGAGAGGAGGTGATGGGGGGAGAGAAAGATAGAGGAGGTGAAGGGGGGAGAGGAAGAGAGAGGAGGTGAAGGGAGGAGAGGAAGAGAGAGGAGGTGAAGGGGGGAGAGGAAGAGAGAGGAGGTGAAGGGGGGAGAGGAAGAGAGAGGAGGTGAAGGGGAGAGAGGAAGGGAGAGGAGGTGAAGGGGGAGAGGTAGAGAGAGGAGGTGAAGGGGAGAGAGGAAGAAAGAGGGGGTGAAGGGGAGAGAGGAAGAGAGAGGAGATGATAGGGGTAGAGAGGAGATTATTTGGGCTGAGAGGAGGAGATGGGGGTGAGAAAAGGTGATGGGGGCTGAGAGGGGGAGCAAGGCACCAGCAGTGCCTGCTGTACACTGTCCCCCTGCGGCTGCCGGATCCGGGAGCGGCGGCTTGAGGAAGGTCGGCAGCGGGTGAGTGATGGGTGCAGAGAGGAGATGAGGGGGGAGAGGAAGAGAGAGAGGTAGAGAGAGAAGGTGAAGGGGAGAGAGGAAGAAAGAGGAGGTGAAGGGGAGAGAGTAAGAAAGAGGAGGTGAAGGGGAGAGAGGAAGAGAGATGAGATGATAGAGGTAGAGAGGAGATTATTTGGGCTGACAGGAGAAGATGGGGGTGAGAGGAGATGATGGGGGTGAGAGGAGATGATGGAGCTGAGAGGAGATGATGGAGCTGAGAGGAGATGATGGAGCTGAGAGGAGATGATGGAGCTGAGAGGAGATGATGGGGGCTCAGAGGAGATGATGGGGGTGAGAGGAGATGATGGGGGTGAGATGAGGTGATGGGGGCTGAGAGCAGGTGATGGGGGGCTGAGAAGAGGTGATGGGGGGTTGACAGGAGGTGATGGGGCTGAGAAGAGGTGATGGGGGGTGGAGAGGAGGTGATGGGGGGGCGGAGAGGGGGTGATGGGGGGTTGAGAGGAGGTGATGGGGGCTGAGAAAAGGTGATGGGGGGCTGATAGGAGGTGATGGGGGCTGAGAGGGGGAGCAAGGCACCAGCAGCGTCTGCTGTACACTGTCCCCCTGCGGCTGCCGGATCCGGGAGCGGCGGCTTGAGGAAGGTCAGCAGCGGGTGAGTAATGGGTGCAGAGGAGGTGGATTTTGCGTCAGGGTCTAATCGGGACGGGAGGGTCTTATTCTGACCTGAGACGGGTCCGGACAGCTCCCAGACTACTGGGCCGGCAATGAGTGGTGGTGCGCGGGGCTCCCCCACCCGGGCTGTGACAGATGTGGGATGCAGACCGGAAGATGGGGCAGCCCGGGAGGCAGGCCGGTGGACGCGGGGGCTACCCGATCTTCCAGTCTGCATCCCACATCTGTCACAGCCCGGGTGGGGGAGCCCCGCGCACCACCACTCATTGCCGGCCCAGTAGTCTGGGAGCTGGCCGGACCCGTCTCAGGTCAGAATAAGGGTCTATTCACACGTCAGTATATTTTTCCAATCCGCAAATTTCAGTCAGTATACAATCCGCAAATTCAGTCCGTATTGCATCCGTATTGCATCCGTATTGCTTCAGTAAAATACAGACCCCATAGAGTTGTATTGGATGTGTCAGTTACTGTCCGTACTAGGGTCTGTCCTTTTTTTTTTGCGGAACGGATTGCAGCCCAGTACACAACACGGATGTGTGTATAGGTCCATTGAAATACATTGGTCCTATATTATTGCGGATCCGCAATTAAGGACATGAACAGGACGTATGAATAGAGCCTAAGACCCTCCCGTCCCGATTAGACCCTGACGCAAAATCCACCTCCTTTGCACCCATCACTCACCCGCTGCCGACCTTCCGGCAGCCGCAAGGGGATAGCATGCAGCAGACGCTGCTGGTGCCCTGATCCCCCTTTGATCTCTCTGGCTCTCTCCATCTTCCCCCGCAGCATCTCCCGTCCCCCACAGATTGCTGAGGAGCTGCTGCTGGGGGAATAAAGGAGAGAGCTGCCGCGGTGACTGGTGCCGGGACATTGCTGGGTGATAGCAGTGTCCCGGCACCCAAAGCCAAACTTCATTTTTTTTACACTCCGGCCGCGTACCCCCTCAACCTGCGGCACGTACCCCCTGGGGTACGCGTACCGCAGGTTGAGAAACACTGCCCTAGAAAACCTCTCCTGCTCTCTACAGTTCCTGTCTCAGCAGAGAGCACTGCATCAGACTGAAAATAAAACGTTTCCTGCAGGACATATAGCAGCTAATAAGTATTGGAAGACAAGATTTTTTAATAGAAGTAAATTACAAATCTATATAACTTTCTGATATCAGTTGATTTGAAAGAAAAAGATTTTCGCTGGACAACCCCTTTAAAATCAAGAAGAAAAATTCCACTGCATCCACACAACCAAGAATAAATTCTCATGGTATGGATTGCTGTGGAATTGTTCTGAGTAGAGTAGCATATAGCACATATAGGTATAGTGGTGCAGCTAGTGGCAACTGTATAGTTGTTGTGTGACACTATACTATCAACATAAAGCGTCACTGACTTACTTTGGACCCGCTGGACAGATTTGCTCAGCTGTGGCTTAGACAGCCTGACCCAACAAATCTACTAACAGTAAGCTAGCGATAATGATGCATGAAGCATCACTGGCTTACTGTTCAGTGCATGGAGCAGAGGACATCAATTTTGATAGGAGTCCCTGGTCTATGCCATTACACTTCCTTTGCTAAAGGCCCTATTACACGAAGCGATTATCGTCCGTATTCAGACGATATCAGCCGCTACGGACCATAATCGCTTTGTGTAATAGCAGACAACGATCAGCTGACATCGGCAGACTGATCTCCGCCGCTATCTCCTATGTGCTTCTCGAACTATCTAAAGATCTACTGGGAAGCCCCACCACAGCTCCCCGTGGCCCCTCCCCCTGCACTCCCCCCCTGCCCTGAACAAGGGGGAAGCAAGTGATGACCTGACAGGTCAGCGCTCATGTGCTCCTCTGAATTGGCCGGTGTAATAAGGTCTTTAGGGAGCCACAGGTACTATTGTGTAGCTGGCGATGTGTGCTCATTGGTCATGTAGGAAATAGGGATGGTCCGAACCTGGTTCGGATTGGGTTCGTGCAAACCTGAACTCTCGGCAATGATTGCCGCTGTCTTCCACCTCCGTGGAGAGGATGGATACAGCGGGAGGACCGCCTGGAAAACTGGGACACAACCATAGCCATAGGCTGTATCCCAGTTTTCCAGGCGGTCCTCCGGCTGTATCCACCATCTCCATGGAGCAGGCAGACAGCGGGAATCATTGCCGAGAGTTCAGGTTCATACGAACCCGAACCTCGGCAGGTTTGGACCATCCCTAGTCGGAAACTTTAACCAAAGAGTGGTGCGATGGCTATGGTGCTCTGGCACACTGTGACCCCAAGATGCCGTGCCAAAGTACTGGCATAATCTGTACAGTTGAGGTTTTAATAAAAAATAAAAAATTTCAATTTCTGTTGTGAAAAGAGTCAAGATTTATTGCAGATTTTCCCAATTGATTTCAATGGGGAAGAAAAAAAAATACCATGCTGTGGATTTGACTGATTTGGTCTGAGGTTCCAAAATAAAATGGTAATGAGGTGATTTGGTGCACTGGGGGGAGGGACCGATCTTTCCCGGCC
Source organism: Dendropsophus ebraccatus (assembly GCF_027789765.1). NCBI lineage: Eukaryota > Metazoa > Chordata > Amphibia > Anura > Hylidae > Dendropsophus > Dendropsophus ebraccatus. Next base: position 17,086,355 of record NC_091468.1, on the reverse strand, counting down.
AGCCTATCCCTTCCAATGAATATTGGGGCCCACGCTCTGCAGTGATGTCACTCCGGCGCGCTGCAGAGTACAAGATGAGAATTCTTTAGGCGGGCGGGTTGGCTGGAGCAAATCAGTGCACTAAAGCGTAGTCCCGCCCCTAGTGCACCAAACAGCCTCATTAGCTTAGGGAATAAGCTACAACGTCTCCAAAAACTGCACTGAGGATCAAGGTAAGAAATGCTCCGTCATTCTCAACGCTCTGTGCACTATAGGGACAGATTCTTTAAATGAAACACAAAAGCAGTGAACTGTGGTAAAATCTGAACAACCTTCAACCCTACAGATTTTCCATGAGAATTGTAAGACCTTATGACTGCTCTAGAGTGCTCGAAAAAGTAAGAAATAATACTAATACAACATGCATTCACCTGCTGCCAATCTGTTCCAATGATGCTGTTCCCGCTGCTCGGAGCTTCCTGTTTTTCCGGGAATGTCTGCTTACTGGCGCATCAGAGAAATCCCTGAGCTGTGTACTGAGCACTGGTGGATATACAGTGGTACCTTGGTTTAAGAGTAACTTGGTTTAAGAGCGTTTTGGTTAAAGAGCTCACAGTTTTTCAGAATTGTGACTTGGTTTAAGAGCATTGCTTTGGTTTAAGAGCTCCCTGTACTGGGTGGGAGCGCGAGTTGTTGAGGGGCATGGTCTGCATAGAATGGTCTACAGCACTGTACTCAGGAAGTCTCACTTACCTTCCAAATCATAGCAGATCCACTTCAGGCTGGGGCTTACATCAGGGGACAGGACTGTCAAGGTAATCTCTTCATAGCTGTAACCCCTCGCTCCCCAGACATATGCCCACATATGTCCTGCTCATTCCTTTATACTGTACAGTAACTTATATTATCACATATTCTGCTCTTTCTAAATGTTTGTTTCATTTGTTTTACATGTTATTTAGAATATAAAATCATTATTTTTGGTGAGTGGATTTGGATTACAAGCGCGGCCCCGGAACGAATTATGCTCGTAATCCAAGGCACCACTGTATTAGGAATATGTCTTCAGTAATCTCATAAGCTCCCCCTAGTGGCAGCTAAAGGCAAACTGTATTTTAAAAAAAATTACTTCATGGCTATATGTATATATATATATATATATATATACTGTATATATATATATATATATATATATATATATATATGTTAGATGTTCTTTATGTTATTGTTTTCAACGTCCTCGTTCTTTAAAGCCAGTTTTGATGCATTTGTTTTGTGACTTAGCCAGTGGTTTATTATGCAATCCGACTGGGCCAAAACTTGCAACAGTAACACAGATGTAGAAAGGCAGCCATGATACACCGGCCTAATACATCCCATAAATCCTCCTAATGAAGAATCTGTAGGTATTTTTAGAACATTAGTCAATTGCTTTGGGAAGCCCATGTGCACTTCACAGCCTCCAGCCTACAAGGCCTAATGGGGGTCAATAGGCCTTTGCTTCTAACATTATTGCCATGTGAGCCGCGTCCACATTCCAGTCCATGTAATTCTATTTTACTGCTCATTTAGGGTAAATAAACTATACCTATAATTGCAGTATACGTCTCATTTATACTGTACATACCGAAAAAAAATAAAAATCTTATAGCGGCTCTGTGTTCCTGTTTCCCAGCAGATTTTTATGGGAGCTATTAAAATCTTTCTAGCGGACTGATAGTCTGTTATTGTTGTGTCTGGTTTTCAAAGGTTGCATTTGATCTCGGGGTGTTATAGTTTCTATAAAAATGATTTATATGTGTTTTTGTTCTTGTCAGAAATATCTTGGCTCGGAATTGGCTTAAACAGTTTACAAGAATGTGCTGAAGGTCAGCAAAGATGTCTGCTGCAGGAAGCGTTGTTTGCTAACACATAATACGCTGCATATTTCCTTGCAGATTACACAATTCCCAAAATAGATGACTAAGAAGAAGCGAACGAGCCTTAATTCAATGAGCGCCAATGTATAGGACTAGGAAACTGCCCATAAAGGCCACAAGTTCACGGCTTAGGTGATACCGTACGGCCTGTGGAAAGAATGGAACGTGAGTCTTTCCAAGAATTTGTCCATGTTAGCTGAATCCGTGCATTAAAAGAATAAAGACTTTCCTAGTTTACAGTCACTTTAGTAGTTAGAGTTTAGTATATGTCACAACAGGGCGGGTTTTTAATGGAGCTCTATGGGACTAAAAATGTTTGATCGCTGGAACTTGACTAATTATAATTATCGAATAATAATATAGCTAATATATTATACATAATATATAATATAGTTTATCAGCATGAAGACTCTTGCCAGTACTGCGAAAAATATATTTACTTTTTTACATATATAAATATATTATAAATATATTATCTTATTTATTTTACATATAGATCTAAAAAAAAAATATATAAATATAGTATAAATATATTTAAATAAATATATATATATATATATTTTTTTTTTTACTTAAAAATATATTTACTTACTTATATTTAGTTTCATAATATGGCACCCCCTAGTGTTCAAAGTGTATAGCAATGTGCATGTCCACCTACTGGGTTGATTGTAGACACATGTGCTCAGTTCTCTACTTACCATAGGGCAGCCAATAGAAATATCTTGCTTTCTTGTGTGTCAGGGTAGGACCAAAGCCTTAGCAGTAGCTTGACTGTATAGCTATAATGCTTCTTCTACAGGGGAAGTAACAATTGATTTTACTGTCCTGTGGGGGACGTTCATGGTCCCCCATATGAGTATGGGGGACCATGAACGTTAGCTTGTGGCCAGAACAGCCAACAGCTATTGTATGTTTGGGGCTAACTTGAGCAAGAGCCATGTCTTTCTCTGTAGCATTCACAATGCCCATGGTGACCATTCAAATGATAGCAGTCTAGAGAATCCCAGCCCTAGGTTGTATCCATGTTTTCCAGGACTCACTAGGGCTCCAGCCAACTTCTTCAACCACCAGTAATCAAATACTGAACACTGAGGTTTATATGGATCTGAGCATGCTCAATTTGAGCTCATCTTTCAGTCATTAAATGTATGGATGGATGGCACTATGGATTTATAACAAGACCTTTACCATTTCTCCATTGGCATTGTGCCCTCCATGCACCTAACTTCCAGTACGAACCCGAACCCTCGGTAATGATTCCCGCTGTCTGCCCGCTCCGTGGAAAGGGTGGATACAGCGGGAGGACCGACTGGAAAACTGGGATACAGCCATAGCCATAGGCTGTGTCCCAGTTTTCCAGGCGTTCCTCCTGCTGTATCCGCCCGCTCCACGGAGTGGGCAGACAGCGGGAATCTGATGCCGAGCATTCGGGTTCATACGAACCCGAACCTCGGCAGATTCGGACCATCCCTACTCGAATCATATGTCTTCTCAGCTGACCCTTATTAGCTATGCTCCTATTTACGTATGCATATTCATTGGTATTTACTGGTTATTCCTACAGTCACCTACAGCTGCCTGGGACCGGTGATGTCACCATTGATCAATGGTTGTTACACACAATGGGGGAGCTTTATCACACATGGAGTAAAGTGAAACTGGCTCAGTTGCCCCTAGCAACCAATCAGATTCCACCTTTCATTTTCCAAAGAGTCTGTGAGGAATGAAAAGTGAAATCTGATTGGTTGCTAGGGGCAACTGAGCTAGTTTCACTTTACACCATGTTTGATAAATCTCCCCCATTATGTATGGTCTGTGACCAGAAGTCTATAACATATCCATTCCCATCTTCCAGGGTCTGGTCTGTATCAGCACTCTCCACCACTCCTTGGTGACGTCTCCCTCCGTCTTGCCTTCCCTCTGATGTCTTAGGTTGTTAACAGCAGATTGCTGGACCACATTTCGACTTTTGTGGGCAGTGGTTTTGTTTTCCTTCTTTGTTCTCCTTGAGCTCTTAGCTTAATTTGACCACTTTTCCTTCGTTTTGGCTCCTAGATTTTCCACTCCAGCGATGTGGCGTCCATGTTGGAGCGCGCAGTCATGAGATCTAAGATCCTCCTTTCCTGTGTGAGCTGTTTAGATAGTAACACAGTAATAAAATAAGTGCTTTTGTCTAGACAAAGTAATTATCAGTCATGGGATAAACACTTGATGGCTTTTTTTACTTGGTTTGGGATTTAGTTCAAATTCTACAATTTGTCAGTCCGTCAAATCTTACACTTAATAATTTTTCAAGGGTTTATTTGCTTTCATGGAAATGACTTTGCAGATTCAAGTCAATTCGAAATCCTTTGAGGAAAAAGTTCATGTAGGTTCTTTACAGATGGATTATAAAATTACCAACTCTAATATAAAGGCCTTCTCTCTTAAAGGGGTTATCCACCTAAGAGCGGAAAAATAAAATGCTAGCTGCTCTTACTCATCAAGTCCCCCTGAGTATTTTGAGCCGTCTCCCATCTTTCTAGCTGCTGCCATTCCTGAGTTACAAGTTTTTCTAAAGTAGATCTATAACCAAGATAGAAAACTACATTTCCCATCATGCATCCCCCTGATTGGTCCATTTGTACTCGCCCCCTTTAGCTTTGTTTACTGTCATTGCTATTGCACAGTAAGCACAGGACTGTTTTTTCATCACATCACCCCAGTATGTAGTCCATACTAGCTGATGTAGCAGAGCTGAAGCGCACATGGTATAACCATGTGCTGCATAATGGGCATCTGTATACTGGGGTGGGGGGGGGGGGGTAGTGTAGGTTTAGATCACTGCTTGCTGACTGTGAATGAAATTCTAGTTCCACCCAGACACTAAGAACAGCCATAACACTTGCAATATACAGAGCTGTGACACAGGTACATATGCCTGCATTCACTGACAGCAAGCAGAGATAGAACTATACCTTTTCATATTACAGAAACCCAGGCTCAGGGACACATGGAAGTTTGTGGAAGCAGCACAGGTGAATGGAGATGATACACATCAGGATACCAATAGACCTCTAACCCAGCCCCCAGAAAGGAGATCACATGTCCTGTGACTACAAAGGGAAGAGGGAGTTGAGCGTGGCCGGAGTGGACGTAGATTAGAGGATTTTAGACATCCAGAGTGGATAAGAATGAGAATAAAACAAGGAAAGAGTGAACAAAAAAGGAGAACAAAAGTATCAGACGGATAGAATGCACAATGCCTGATCCTTTTCTGTCCTGGCATCTGCTATCAAAGGTAGTTGGTAGGCCATATACATTGGATAGTATGTTGGTTTTACCAAATTAGACCAACACTTTTATGTATGGCCAGTTTTATTCACAACCTTGGGTTTAGCTGGTGATAACCTTAAGGCTATGTTCACACTACGTATATATCCGGCCGTAGTGCGAACCGCGAATATACGCCCGTAGTTATGAGGTTGATGCGTACCCTGGAAAGTATACGATATACACCCTCACAATGCACACTACGTATGAGCTTACGGCCAGATTGTATACGGCGCCGTGAAAAAAGAACAAGACCATTGTTTGAGGACGGAAATGTTCAAACTCACGGCCGTGGATCTCCATGCGGTCCCGTACAGAGAACTTATTTCAGCCAAATCGAACTTGATTTTTTATATTAAAAGGTTCTGTGTGGTTAACTGGGATGGGCGAAGATTTCCAAGTAAATGACCTGCTTCAGATCGCTTCGAAACAAGCTAGGGAAGCATAACTGTACTACTGGCGTATGTTCGCAATTCGCCCGCATATCTATTTTTCAAAAGGCCGTAGTTTCACCCGCACATGTCCGGCCACGTGCAAACTACGGCCGGACATATACGTAGTGTAAACATAGCCTAAAGGTGTACCTCGGCAAATAACAACTGGTATCAGAAAGTTATACAAATTTGTAAATGACTTCTGTTTAAAATTCTCAAGTTTTCCAGTACTTAAAAGCTGCTGTATGTCCTACAGGAAGTGGTGTATACTTTCCAGTCTGACACAGTGCTCTCTGCTGCCACCTCTGTCCATGTCAGGAACTTTCCAGAGCAGAAGAAGTTTTCTATGGGGATTTGCTACTGCTCTGGACAGTCCCTGACATGGACAGAGGTGGCAGCAGAGAGCACTGTCAAACTGCAAAAAAAAAACACACCACTTCCTGCAGGACATACAACAGCTGATAAGTACTTGAAGGCTTAAATTTATTCTTAAATAGAAGTAAATGACAAATATGTATAACTTTTTGAAACCAGTTCATTTAAAAGAAAAAGATTTTCCCCTTTAAATCTTCTTAAGGGAAAAATAAGACATCCCCTGAAAATAAGAAATATATATATATATATATATATATATATATATATATATTTATTATGTTATACTATATTAATATATTATATAATATTTATATATGGCACTGTCTTATTTTCGAGGGAACATGGTATACGGCCTGCCGGGATGAAAGGGCATTCCTATATACCCTGAATGTGGATGAGCTTTATAATATAATGGCTTTACTGGAAAAAAGACTGAATTATGCGGTGAAAAACGTCACCTTTTTTATCGATGTACAGGACCTGACACGGACGTCTATATACAATAATCCTGCGAGTAAACGTGAAGATCAGAGAGCGGCCTGTTTGTGCGGAGCCTCTGTTCTGTGAGCAGTCATTCTCATGCTACAGCAAAAGTGCATCCAAGTGGGAACTATGTCATAGTGAACACAGAGTTTCCAGACTGCCAGGAAAATGGTGTTAAGGGGAACAGAGGGGAAAAAAATGTCTTTGCCTTTTCCCGGAATCCAGAGCAGCTGAGTTCTCACATCCCAATAAAAGTTTCATATTTTATGATGTATACCAGGCTATAGCCATTTTATGGACATTCAAAGGGATATTATGGTTCACAGTATTCGCTGTATATTATGTAAGTTCTATAATAGTCCTATATGTCTTGAGCCTCTGCTTGCTGTCATGTAATAGAAAGCTGATCATGTGATGCTCAGAGAGGTGATTGGCCCTTCCTTGTGACCCCGCCTTCCTTGTGACCCCGCCTTCCTTGTGACCCCGCCTTCCTGTACTTACTGTCACCGTTCACCTTGTTCACCTCTATCGCTGACCTTAGTTGCTCCACATTTTATTGTTTGTCCTCTTTGTACTTTCCTGTCCTCTCCTGACCCCAGTCAGTTTTTTTTCTTTCTTTTTTTTGCTGTTTCCTTAGTGACTGTTTTCAACGTCTTTTTCCTGACCTGACTGTACGACAGTAAAACTTCCTTAACTACCAGGAACCACTTTCTCCATTACATGTTTTTTTGCCTTAGTTATATTTATGTAGCCTATAAATTAGTTTGTGCCACCTATAAAATGCGTCATCTAGATTTTCTTTTTCTTGTTCTCTTATTCTAATCTGTTTCTATTTTCTGACTGTATTTTTTTCCCCATTTTTTGTACTTTGTTATGGGGGGCTGCTATTTTGCCTGAGCTGTTTTAACAGCATTTAGCGACATGCTTTACAGCAGCAATGAGGAACCTTCGGCCCTCCAGCTGTTGCAAAACTACAATTCCCATCATGCCTCGCTTTGGCTGTCCAGGCATGATGAAAATTTAAATTTTGCAACAGCTGGAGGGCCAAAGGTTCCCCATCCCTGCTTTACAGCAAGACTCATGGGCATAGACCACAAAAGACAGACTCTGTCCCCTTGAGATGAATATAAGACATCATTGAGCGCGCTCTGTGACTTTTAAATGGGTCATACCACAAAGAGATGCTATTGTCTCCTCTATCTACTGGTATCACCTGTCGCTGCAGTGCTGTACAGATCACTTTACAGCAGCCTCCTCTTATCACCAAAGACACAACAGAAAGTCTCAGCTTAGTTTTAGCCCCAGTGGTAGGAATGAAAACTGCACAACATCAGGGTTATTTTAAAATATAGAAATTTTAAAAACAATTGAAAATTAGAAAAATAAATTACCCATAAATTCTTAAAAATATGTTTAATATAAAAACATTTAAACAATAAATATTTTTTTGATGACACATTCCCTTTAAGAAATCTATCAGCCCCATATCATGCTCAGAGCTGCTCACATGGCAAATAGCTAATAAAACAAGGAATACAACAAATGATATCTGTGCTGATAGCTGTTTGTAAAGTTATAAAACAATGTTTTCAATGATGAAGTTCAAGTGTCATAGAAGCTGGGCTGAGCTGCAGCATGCATGCCTCCTCCTTCCCTCACCCCTTCCTGTGTATGGGGAGGATGGGTGGGAAAGATAGCTAATGGCTTAACGATCATTCAGTAGTCAGTTATTGAAGATGTAAGGCCATCTAAAGAGGCAGGTATCATTCATTTACCATTTGACCAGTCTCACTGCTTAGCTATATGGCTATTTTCTGCTGTTCTGGACAGTCCGTGACATGGAGAGGTGGCAGCAGAGAGCACTGTGTCAGACTGGAAAGAATACACCACTTCCTGCAGGACATACAGCAGCTGATAAGTACTGGAAGGCTTGCGATTTTTTAAATAGAAGCAATTTACAAAGTTTCTGACACCAGGTATAAAGGACCTAGCATCATCCGAAGTATTTTTTATTTTTTTTTTTGCAACACAGATTTCGCACTGCTGGTAGAATGTGCTGGTAATTCCCTAATGCTTTGAAATAACACACATACTGGACGCAGAATAGAGTCACTGACAGATCTATACCAACCCACTATGTCTTATTTATCTTGCACAGTCTTTACACCATGTTCTCGTCTATGGCATTTTACCACAGTAATATAGAACCTGTACATTGAGTTCTGACGATTTGTTTCCTGGATTTAAAAGGAGAAAAGTCACATTTTTGTCTCTTTGATTCTATTATAGTCTATTTTGGTGTCTTTTATATTGGTGCAATGCGCGAAATACATGACATTTACATCAAATATCACTTGTTTACATGAGCGGCAAAGAATTAGTTACTCTTGTACTCTGGTGCGGGTTACATCATTGCTAGTGGCGGTCCAGTGGATGCACGACTCTAGTCATTACATTCAGTCAATAATTATAAGGGGCAGCATATACTGTAAGTGTAGAGACTGGGATGTCTCATCTGTAACACATTCTAATCCTTCGTAAAAACCATAATTTGATCTTCAACTCTCTTGCCTGTATATCAGTACCAGGTTCTGGCTAACCTTTGCTATATTTCCTTGGGCTCATTCAAAGGAGTATTCATGGCAGATGAAACTATAGGTAAATAAGTGTCATGCCCAATTTGTTTTCTTGTGTAATATACAGTGGTGCCTTGGATTACGAGCATAATTTGTTCCGGGACCGTGCTTGTAATCCAAATCCACTCTTAAACCAAAGCAAATTTTCCCATAAGAAATCATGGAAATGCAGACAATTCGTTCCACAATCCAAAAATAATGATTTATCATTCTGAATAACATGTAAAACAGATGAAACAAACATTCAGAAACAGCAAAATGCTATATTATAAGTTACTGTACAGTAATAGAGCGGATGGGAAACACAGTCCTTTCCCCTGATGTGAGCCCCAGCCTGAAGTGGATCTGCTATGATTTGGAAGGTAGGGTAGACTTCCTGAGTGCTGTAGACCCCGCTATGCAGACCATGCCCCTCCTCCACTCACGCTCCCACCCAGTAACAGGGAGCTTATAAACCAAAGCAATGCTCTTAAACCAAGTCACAATTTTGAGAAACTGTGAGCTCTTAAACCAAAACGCTCTTAAACCAAGTTACTCCTAAACCAAGGTACCACTGTACTTGGATTTTAAAAACTAAAAAATGTGTGTGTACTCACCATCTCCCTGGTAAGCTGTGTGGTGCTTTCCATTCCCCTTCAATTCTATTCCTCAGTACTGTAGTTGTGAATGGAGAGACTTTTTTTCCCCAGGCAATGCAACATGGGAATAAAATACACATTAGCTTTCTTCCAAAAGAAAAGAAATGTTATGATATCCAAATAGTCTACAGAAGGAAGAGCCATCTATCTGTACTGCAATTCTTCAATGAAAATCAGTACCTCCTGAGCTGAATCCAAGGCATCTCTGCAGCCAACCAGCTCTATGGTCTGTATGTGATAAGGGACAAGAACCCCAAAACAATTCTATACATATGGGTGACCTTTCTTTTTTTGATAACTATGGTTTGGCTGGTTGTGGAGAAGAGCAAATTTGGATTTCACAGTACTGCACACCCTACGTTTCTTGGCCTTTGACTACATTATGGATTTGACTACACCCCTTTAATCCATCCAATTCTCTCCAGTAGCTTTTAAGATTTTTTCCTCTTGCCATTGCTTATAATAACCATACCTCCAACAATTCCCATTGTATCTGGGTCCACTCCCTCTAGACTTTATCCAGGGAAGCCAAGACTGGACCAGCGATGGGCACCAAGACCCTTACCCAGGTTGTGATACTGTATGTGAATAATACTATATGGTTGGTTATGTCCCTGGGTATCGGAGGGACCAGAACATTACATCACATGACTCAAGGAAAGAAAGAAGTTGTATGGAAATTGCATTGTGTCATGAGTCATGCAACTTTTCCCTGCCAGCTATTTCTTGGCAAAAAAAAAGGTCTTCCTAGCCCAAGGCTTTTATATATTTTGCAAGCCGAATAATGCAATGAATCTTCTTTAATGATGCTTACTCACTGAGAATGTGCATATCTGTAACGGCACATAGCTGCACACACGGGGAGGTCGGCCTCCGCTATCATGTACTGACCTTGTCAGATTTGGGCCTGACACAATCCATCAATAATGAGATGTCGGCTGGTAAATTCCAGAGGTATTTAAAGGCTTGTTAAACATTGAACCAACTGCGATCATATCTCCATCCTAATAGGAAGCAGTGTTTGCATTTTGGGGTATTTCGCAAACAAATCCAGCCCTATTAAAATGCATTAGGAGTCCATATATTCTCCATAAATCACAGTTGACAATGGTGGAATTAGACTCCTGACAAGAAAACCACCATGGGTGTTTAATGGTCAAGCCACTGATTTATTGACACTATGGTTGTACAAGTTTACCTTAAAGTGAATCTGTATCGCCTGGTACCATTGAGTAATTCTTCTCTATCCATGCCTGGTCCTGGACTTACCTTGTTTCCGGGAGTCGGTATTCGGGTTAAAAATAAACATCTTTCATTCTGACAGTGCTGTGTAAAAGAGATGGGGCCTAGAGTATCCGTGCCCTAGGCCGGCAGCCTCTCTCCCTACCTTTCTTCTTTGCTGGTACACCATGGCCCCAGGAGATAAGCAAACCCTGGGACCAGGAGTCTAGCTAGGATTCATTGGGGCAGTACTGTTGATATGTAACTGTGCCAGGACTAGGCCATGTCATCCTTTACTGCTTCCACTCTTCTACTTCCGTGTTGAAAAAACAACAACAATATTTTTTGTAATATAGGTATATTACAAAATTACATGATTTTATTAAAGAAATGTCAAAAAAAAAAAAAGTTTGCCCAGATACCCCTTTAATGTGACATCGGCCTGTATGTTGCTAGATGAGTAAAACATAACTTCATACACCACTTAGATCATGGCCATACTCTGATGTTTAGGCCTTGTCCATGGTAAGATATTTTGTAGGCAGAACCAGACACAATCAACAGATGATCGTTTTCAATGACTGATCATTGTCTTTAGTACATGGAAAGATAATCTGCCGACTCAGCCTGATACTGCAGATTATTGCTTCATGTAATAGGGCCCTTACTGGAACTCCTGAGTAGTGCAAGATCCTCCGTCCCCTCCTCCACAATAGTGGTACATCCAATAACTACCCATTACACACTTTACATTAAAATGTTGGTTGGACAGCTGTCAGCGATGCCACCACTCTGCAGTTTGGGAGGAAGCAGGGAGGAAGAATGAATGACATCCCCAATGAAGTAAAATAATTTAGTTTTTACAGAAAATCATAGCATCTATGAAAGTACACCGCATAGAGAGTATGAGAAAGTGCTGCCATAACCACAGCATGGACCTGTGCATTCCCATATCGCTCCCATGCTCACTGTTATGTCAGGTGCATGAGACCTGATAAGTGACTGACACATGGATTTAGGGGCTTCTAATCACTCCAATTGATTAGCAGACAGCGATAATGCAGATACCGGGGTGTTTACATTGTTCCTGGTCGCTATTTGAGTCTTAACACTCAAACTGAAACATCAATATTCTGAATTTATCAAACAGTGCAAAAGTTAGGCACTCCTCCCCTAAAGCTTCCACAAACATGAGATAAAGGATTTAGTGACGTTTAGTTACTGGTTTTACAGCAGTCTCTGAGAATGTGCAAGAAAACAATACAAGGGCATTGTTCCGAAATGTAAAATCAATGTTCAGAAAACCTATATCAGTCCCACATGAGCCATCTCTATCTGTACAGGGAAGAAGCGGAATAACCAAGTCTTTTGGGGTCCAGATGGATATTGAATATAGTATAGTGTGAAGCATAGAAGTCATTTTTTTGGTTTGCTAGCTTTCTCAGAAGGCCAGGATTCCTAATATGGAACCAAATAAAAGGGTTACCCAGCATTAGAGGAAACACATATGCCCTCAGATGCCACCCCTGCCCTCAGGTTATATGTGGTATTATAATTTATCTCACTTTATTTCAATGGAAATGAGCTGCTAAACAAACACCCAAACTGTGGACAAGAGTCTGGCTGTTTCGGGAAGAAAGCGGCCATGTTTTTCTTAGGCTGAACAATCCCTTTAAGTACCCAATGGCCATTTTTGCTAGCTGTGGAGAGTCAAATATACTGACCATAAAGCAGATACAACCTACATATTACCTTCCTAGTCCACTTTCCATCCTCTAGCAGGGGAGTTGAAAATGATGCTTGGGTACGACCAAAGGACCATTTGTACGAAGAGTTAGTTGATATATACAAGGCCTGACTGAAAGGTATCCAGCCATTGTAAGTATATTGAGAGCACTTTGAACAACCATTTGCAAATACAGTGGTACCTTGGTTTAAGAGTAACTTGGTTTAAGAGCGTTTTGGTTTAAGAGCTCACAGTTTTTCAAAATTGTGACTTGGTTTAAAAGCATTGCTTTGGTTTAAGAGCTCCCTGAACTTGGTAGGAGGGGGAGTAGGGGAGGGGCATGGTCTACATAGCGAGGCCTACAGCTCTGTACTCTGACCCAGGAAGTCTCCCTCACCTTCCAAATCATAGCAGATCCACTTCAGGCTGGGGCTTACATCAAGGGACAGGACTGTGGAGGTAATCTCTCCATAGCTGTAACCCGTCTCTCCCCGGACAGAGAGCGCTGCATGTATGTGCCCACATCTGCCCTGCTCATTCCTTTATGATCCCTGCAGTCTCTGTCAGCCCTTGTGTTTCCCATCCTCTCCATTACTGTACAGTAACTTATAATATCACAGATTCTGCTGTTTCTGAATGTTTGTTTCATCTGTTTTACATGTTATTCAGAATAACAAATCATTATTTTTGGGATGTGGAACCAATTGTCTGCATTTCTATGATTTCTTACGGAAAATTTTGCTTTGGTTTAAGACTGGATTTGGATTACAAGCGCGGACCCGGAACAAATTATACTCGTAATCCAAGGCACCACTGTACTGTGTACCATCCCACCACGATAAGGTGGTCTCATGCTCGGAGTGGACCCTACCCTGTACTTTAGCCTCTCCATGGCGTATAATAAGCCTATGCTCTAGGCATGCAGGATCCAATTAATACTGGCAAAAATAACCCCCTGGGTGGAATGGGTGGAGTGCACGACCAAGTAGAGGCAGCTACTCCCCCCATCTGAAACACAGGAAAAAAGACAAATTTGGTCAGCTCTCCTAGAACACCATTCACACAAGGCAGGAGCACGTTGCTATGGCTGAAATTGCAACAGCTCACTGCAATGACAAGATCTAGACCTAATACAGATGGGGGGGGAGTGGCTGCCTCCACTTGGTCGAGCACTCCACCCATCCCACCCAGGTGGTTATTATTATTTTTCCAGTATTAGATGGATCCTGCATGCCCAGAGCATAGGCTTATTATATGCTATGGAGAGGCCAAAGTACAGTGTAGGGTCCATCCCGGACATGAGGCCACCTTATCCTGGTGGGATGGTACACAATATTTGCAAATGGTAACCAAAAGCCTGGGGGGGGGGCTGCTTTTAGTGATTTTCATATCTGTATTGGGTCTGTGTCGTGCCGTTAAGGGTGAGTTGTTGAATTTTTATGTGTTTTTATATGACTATATTAGACAGACATGTTTAGCACTACAATATGGTTGCTACTACTACATTTGTGCACTACTTTGTGCCTGACACTACTACATGGGCGGGCGTTACTATATTTCTGCTAGGTATGTGCCTATACCACTACAACACTGCAATACAGACAACATTACATGACTTTGTGCACTACTATGAGTCTTATGTATGGTAGGGCTGTGCTATAAGGGGATCAATGCTGCCCATGTAATGGTTTTGGAGGTTATAAAGACATGACTGCATGTGTTCTGGCATGTGTATGGTATTTCTATCAGTGTTATTTGTACATTAAATATTTGCCTTACCTTACAGAGGCTGTGAGCTTTATATCAGAAGAAAAAAATACCCAGAAAGCAAACACTGAAGCTGCAAGTACAAAGAATAGAGCCGTGTGGTATTGAAGAGAAAAAAACTATAAATAACTCCATTCAGAGGTACAGTAGAGGCCCAATGAACCTTAATGGGAGACCAATTACAGCTCCATACTAAAAAGATCTATAACACAGCCATGTGCATGAGGTATAAAAGCTGGTCACATACAGTAGACATGTCCCAGACCAGCTGGATTGGCCAATTACTGTCAACACCCAATAGCAGGTCTACCCTGAGCCGTATGGGTGGTGAGAGATGAGAGGGAATACTTGATTTACCCTTACAGTGTAGATCATGGCAAGCAGACAGTTTAGGCATGCATGCACACAACCCAGATTTTCTTACCCCCCCCCCCCTCCTCTTCTCCTGCACATAGTACATGTCAAGCCCCCCCCCAACAGACTTCCTGTGTTCTGTCTTGGTCTGTCTGTTACTAGAGACAGATCCCCCCTAACAGCACACTATGGACAGCAAATTACAGGGAAAGGAAACACCTGGTGACCAAGACATTAGAACACCTTTTCTGGGGTAAGGTAGACTATTTTTGGAAAATTACATTATTTACTATTAAGGAAGTTGAAATTACATCAATCATTTAAGTCTGAATAAGCAACACGTCACGATAAAAAGCAGATTCTAAGTAGATTCTAAGACTGGGACTAATGCAGGTGCTCACGGATGGACCCTCACAGCTTCTATCTATGAATCTTCTGATAACTGACTACATGTTCTTCTACATAACAGTATACCTTTACTGCAAAGATTTACCATCCATATGACTTTGTAATCCATTTCTGAACAGTTACTAGAATATATAAAAAAAAAATTATAATTATTTTTTTTCCTCAAACAAAGCTCTTTTTTTGCTTAGAAGTATTCTGTGCACTTGTCTTTTGTATCGGAAGGTCATCACCGCACATTGCAGCACTGTGGGTGGGCCGGAGGCATCACAATGTCAATTATACATATCACAAAAAAGTGCTTCTGCAAGGGCACTTGGCGCCCGGAGCGAAAATTCAACCTTGCGCCCTCCCAGTGCACACAGGCCTTTGAAAATATGAATATATGCGGATGGGAAATATTACCGACTTATAAATAGAACAGAACACTAATCTTCTATAGAGCTCGATGGAATGCGCTAACATAATGTGCATTGTGAGGGTCTGATAAAGGGGAAATCCTGGAAATAATTATAGCGCCACTGCAAGGAATTTCATATATTATAGTGAATGAGTATGATCATTTAAAGGGTTTTTTTGGTAGAGCCATCTACTTGGTGGTGTCTATGCTTAGTACTACAGCTTAGTCCCAGTCATATGAAAGGGACAAAGCCGTTTTGAGCTCCAGCAACAGCCATAACCAAATGTGACCCATTTAATAAACTGCACAGAAGGAGTCAGATCCTAAAGATAGACCATCAATAATTTAGTTCCCAAAAACCCCTTTTAACCTAGGCCTCATACTCAACATTTTGGCCATTGTCGACTCCCAGGAGGAACCTGCAGGGAAGTTCCAATGATATAACTAAATTGCCCATAACTGGATAATTCAGTGTCCCAGAACCTGTGTGCCTCTGTTGGATATCTATGTATGTAGGTCAGCACTGATGTTGTGTATTGCACAAGGTACCTCACAGCCTGCTCCACCAATAGAGAACAAATCCCAGACCTTACTTAAAAGTCTGGTGGTAAGGGTCATGTATTTAGTTGGAAATTAGTTCTGGTTACAGCGTAAAGAGAACAAAGGAACAGAGAGTCCAGAAGGCGTTCGGGCTTGACCTTGCAGCCAGTACCAGAAGTAACTTATTTCTTATTCTCCACATGTTTTTGAAACCAGGCCATGGCCGGCTAACACCAAGAAGGGGTAGCTACCACAGGCAAGGGAACCCCACCTGTTTACTCAGTAGTACAGTATGGGCCGTATTAGACAGCTTGATCAATATAGTAAACGAGCGCCGATCTGCTATAGAGGCAAGGGCTGCATGGAGATGCTTACTTCTCCAAGCTCCCTGCAAGCCTCCCTCTCTTCCTGTCTACTCCCGGCTACCTGCAGCTTCCGGTGGAACTTCAGAGACGATCTCTGACGGGTAGTGATGAGCGATCATGTTTGTAAATTTTGAACATATTTGAACTTGCAAACGTTTATCTTGCAATGTACGCAACTTCGCAATTTACGCTTTGTACCTGATCATCTGTATGCATGTGCGTAACTCTAGACCGAAACGTACGCAGCTGAGTAATTTACCCGTCTGATAATCTACGCATGTGTGTAGACCAAAACTTACGCAACTATGCACGTGCATAACTCTAGACTGGAACGTACGCAACTGTCACAACAATCACAATAATTTTTTTTATGTTTGTGTTCGGGATCCAAACCGAACATCGGGATGTTCACCGGCCACCGCGGTCCTGTCCTGGCCGGTGATTGGCGTCACTTCTCAGACTGCTCTGAAGTTGCACCGGCAGCTGCGGGGAGCAGGGAAAAGATAGGAAGACACCGGGAGCGCAGAGAGGTAATGTATGAACTTTTCTATTTTCTTTACTCTGTCTTCAGCCATTGGCAACCCCTCACTAATACACGTAGCAATGCGCGCCCAGTGGCCGATGATTTTAGGTTAGGACAAAGACATGATCAGCCGATAATCGTTGCGATCAGCTGATCATTGTCTTTATTACACAGAGCAATGATCTGATTCGTCAGATTATCGCTCAGTGTACTAGGGCCCTATCAAGCATCTTCCCGAAGGAGGTTGAATCTATTTAGCCGCATATGACTGAGCCCATGTGTAGTGGACAGTCATCCTGCTATTCTGGTGATTAATGTCAATGTTCTGCCAGTATCGCCCTGCATCTTGTAGAAGGAGCATGCAAAGGCTGTTTTTAGTGGAAGGAATGCAGTGCGGGCTAAATCCTCTAAACAAGCGGTTCTGTTCAATACGCAGATTTATGAAAGTGTTTTGCAAGGCTTTCAAGAAGAAGACATTTTGATATTTGTTTATTTGCGAGTGACGGCGGGCTGATGTCCTCGTAAGTGATGTGTGTGTGCGGTAGAGTGGCGGAGAGAAGATGTGTAGCTCCATAATAAGTGGCAATCTGTGCAGGTATGTGTCAGTCAGTAATATACAACGTGCGCTTAACATCACGGACTGAGGCCACACAACCAAGGAAATAGCAGAAAGAGTTTGTTTCTTTGGTAAGAAGTGTCTGCGGCATAGGAAGTCATGGGCAGAAAGTTACACTTAAAATGGCTATATAAGAAAATACATGGGCCAGTTACTATTTAAAGGTTGTTTTCTATGTTACACAACCCCGCTTTGTTACAAGGATTCCCCTCTGATAATCGCTAATTATATTGGGTCTCACTTATGGGATTCCCTATGAGCAAAGTTAAAGGGGTTTTCCGATTTAACCTTGCTAGTTCCCTATGCACAGGATAGGGGACACGTATGAGATTGCGGGGGTCCAACCTCAGTGTCCCCTGGGGACCTCTAGATTGGCGCCCCTGCACCTTTGTTATGAATGTGACCCACAGTTCTATTCATTCTCTATGGAGCCACCAGAGAGAGACAAGTATAGCACTCCTCTCTTTCTGATGGCTCCATAGAGAATGAATGGAGCTGTGGGTCATGCTCCATTCATAACAATAGAGTCGGGGCACCCATATGGAGATCCCTAGGGGCACAGAGGTCAGACCCCCTGTGGATTGGGGACAAGCAAGATTAAATCGTGAAAACGCCACTAATTTTCCCTTTTAAACATATAGAGGGAGATTTATTAAACATGGTGTGAAGTGAAACTGGCTCAGTTGCCCCTAGCAACCAATCAGATTCCACCTTTCATTCCTCACAGACTCTTTGGAAAATGAAAGGTGGAATCTGATTGGTTGCTAGGGGCAACTGAGCCAGTTCCACTTTACTCCATGTTTGATAAATCTTCCCCACAGAATTCATTAGTGTTGTGTTCTCCGACCTGTCGTTCCCCAGCTGTTGCAAAACTATAGCTCCTCGGGCATGATGGGAGTTGTAGTTTTGCAACAGCTGAAGAGCGTCAGGTTGGAAAACACTGCCTTGGTGTAATATAACTCTGTTAAATGAAATTTATTCCGCCTATCTAAAGCGCACAATCCCCCCATGTACGTCATAGTCTTATCTAGAGGCCTTATAGTTTCTATGCATCATCCCCGTCTATAGAAAGCCATGCTCTGTTGCCCGTTCCCTCTATTCATAGCTGTATCCTTCATACACAGTCTGTTCCTTGTGAGTGGAAGTGCAAATCCCATTTCTAGTAAGTCCGTATCTTTGGTCTACCACAAAAATGTGTTCCTTTAACGAATGTTAAGTACTGCGGCAAGACGGAGCGCATCCACTAACACGCACTTCTCCCGGTCCTGGGGTGGAAGTATAACACCTTTGTTCGACACGTAATATTCATAAGATCTACATTTCTTAAGTCCGATGGAAGCAATTCATTAGTGTCTGAGGTAACAGGCGGTATACGGGGTCTTGTGTGTATAGGTGGCACTAATTGGTGGTGCCCCATTAGAAAGTATTGGGGTGGTGATTGGGTCTGTCTATGTGTATAAACCTAGTATCCGTTCATCATGTTCCCACTACTAATATCTGATTAATTCAAACTTCTCCATTCACATCAGAGCATTTCTGTATGAAAATCTCTTCCATTGACCTAAAAAACAGCTTTGTCCACACAACGCTGAAAAATACCCTTTTTTTCAGTTATAACCATAACATTTTTCAGCGCCGAAAAGTAAGAACTATGGGTGAAATTTCTGAATGTTGCCCGTAGCAACCAACAACAGCTCAGCTTTGACTTCTTGCATTGCCTAAGAAAAATGAAAGCTTAACTCTGATTGGTTGCAACAAGGGGAATCTTACTATAGGACACAGCAACAAAATTTCCCTCCATGCCCCTAATCTGTGTGTTTCCATATGGCTTGACTGCTGATTTCTCCCACTTTAGGTCCTCAAACATGTCCCCTTTTTTTGAGTGTTGAGTTCTATTGAAATAAAGGGAAAAACAGCTGATAAAGACCATTCAGTAAAATTTTACATTACGGCCCATTAACCCCTTAAAGGGGTAGTGCGGCGGTAAAGAATTATTGACAGAATAACACACATTACAAAGTTATACAACTTTGTAATGTATGTTATGTCTGTGAATGGCCCCCTTCCCCGTGTACCCGGAAGTGTGGTGCGCTATACATACCTGTCACGTGCCGACTTGTCTCCGATCTTCAGTCAGCGATGTCGTCTTTGGCCGAATCCCTCCGTCCGTCCTGAGTGCCCGCCGCCCTCTGCCGCGTCATCGGCTGCTCAGCCGCGATTGGCTGAGCATAACTGTGCTCAGCCAATCGCGGCTGAGCAGCTGATGACGTGGCCGCGTTACTCAGGACGGACGGAGGGATTCGGCCAAAGACGACATCGCTGACTGAAAATCGGAGACGAGTCGGCACGTGACAGGTATGTATAGCGCACCACACTTCCGGGTACACGGGTGGGGGTGGTGGGACACGGGGAAGGGGGCCATTCACAGACATAACATACATTACAAAGTTGTATAACTTTGTAATGTGTGTTATTCTGTGAATAATTGTTTACCGCCACACTATCCCTTTAAAGGGGGTGTCCGGCGCTAAAAAATTATACACAGAATAACACACATTACAAAGTTATACAACTTTGTAATGTGTGTTATGTCTGTGAATGGCCCCCTTCCCCGTGTCCCACCACCCCCACCCGTGTACCCGGAAGTGTGGTGCGCTATACTCACATGTCACGTGCCGACCACGGTCTCCGATCCTCAGCAGTGACGTCTTCTTCGGGCGGACGGCGGATCTTCCCGAGTGCCGGCCGCCCTCTGCAGCGTCATCCGAAGCTCAGCCGCAATTGGCTGAGCATAACTGTGCTCAGCCAATCGCAGCTGAGCAGACCGTGGTCGGCACGTGACAGGTATGTATAGCGCACCACACTTCCGGGTACACGGGTGGGGGTGGTGGGACACGGGGAAGGGGGCCATTCATAGACATAACATACATTACAAAGTTGTATAACTTTGTAATGTGTGTTATTCTGTGAATAATTTTTTAGCGCCGGACAACCCCTTTAAGGACCGGGCCAATTTTCAGTTTTGCGTTTTCGTTTTTTCCTCCTCACCTTTTAAGAGCCATAACTATTTTATTTTTCCAACTACAGGGCCATGTGAGGTCTTGTTTTTTTCAGAAACAAGTGTACTTTATAATGGCATCCTTCAATCTACCATAAAATTAATGGCGGAACCCTTAAAGTAAAATTTATGGGGCGAAATTGGGATGAAAAAAAAAATTAGCAAATTTTCGGGGGGTTTAGATTTACGTAGTGCACTTTACAACGATATGCAGGTTTACAAAGCTTTTCTACTGTTTTACTATTGTTATTAACAGTAAAACTTTTTTTTTTTTGCAAATAGGTGCGATTACAATGGCCCAATTGTGACTCTTTGTTTTATCACCTACGGAACTGTATGGGGTGTAATTTTTTGCATCATGATCTCTAGTTTTTATTAGTATCACAGTTGTGTTGATGGGACGTATTGATCACTTTTTATTAATTTTTTTTTAATATAAAATTTAATAAAAGATTAACAATCCTTACATTTTTACAGCTTTTTGTTCACGTCATTCACCGTGTAGGAATAATATTGGTTTATTTTCATAGATCTGACAATTACGCACGCTACGGGAAATGGTAGTTAATTTTATTATTTATGTGTGTGTATTATTTTATTTATACAAAGGGAAGGGGGGTGATTTAGACCTTTATTGGGGGAGGGGTTTGGGGGCATTTTTAAAAACTTTTATTTATTTATTTTTTCCCACATTTTTAATCCCCCTATGGGACTTTTACATACATGAAATAGTTTAACACCACTTCCTGCAGGACATACAGCAGCTGATAAGTAATGAAAGACTTGAGATTTTTTAGTAGAAATAAATAAAAAAATCTCTGGCACTATCTTGCAGCAGTTGATTAGAAAGATTTTTTTTTTGTTAACTACCTCTTCAAGGCTGTAGCAGGGACCCACTGATTGAGAATAGGTGGTCCATGCTGCAACTACAGGCCGCACAATAACTTACCCCTTTTTTTTCCTCCTGCACAAATCATGGCCCCCTTTACACATCTACGGGTGTATGTATAGGGCCATAGAAATGAATAGATCCTTATTTTGTCCGCATTTATAGGTGTATGATGTTTCTTGCAATAATAATAATAATAATAATAATAATAATAATAATAATAATAATTTTTATTTATAAATCGCCAACAGATTCACAATTCTATACAATACAATTCTGGGGGTACATACATAGACAAAAAATAGACATCACAGAGATATACATATAATTATCCATACATGAGGAGTGAGGTCCCTGCTCGCATGCATCAGCTTACAGACTATCAGGAGGGGGTGCGAGACAAAATGGCAGAGGGGCAAAGTGCATATTTGTTCTTATGGTTCGGCCAGGTAAGGGTGGTTGAACCTGTCACCAGCCAATGCCTGCATGCACAGGTCTAAGTGCTTAAATGCTTGGTGTGTGTGTATGTTTGTGTCTGTGTGTGTGCGCGTGGTGGAGGTGTGTGTGTCTGTGTGTGTGTGTGGGGGGGGGGGGTGTATGAGGGTAGCAGTCAAAATTAGGGAACCTGGTAAGCCTGCTTGAACAGATGTGTTTTGAGGGCACGTTTGAAGCTTTGTGTATTGGAGGCGAGTCTGACAGTCTTGGGTAATGCATTCCATAGAACTGGTGCAGCTCGGGTGAAGTCCTGGAGACGGGAATGAGAGGTGCGGATCAAGGTGGATGCTAGTCGTAAGTCATTAGAGGAGCGTAAGGCACCGGTAGGGCGGTAGACAGAGGTGAGAAAGGAGATATAGGGAGGTACAGCACTGTGGAGAGCTTTATGGGGGAGCAGGAGGACTTTGTATTGTATCCTGTGTTTAATAGGGAGCCAATGTAATGACTGGCACAGGGGGAGGCATTGGTATAGCGGCTGGACATGGAGATGAGCCTGGCCACTGTATTGAGAATGGACTGGCGAGAGGAGAGTTTAGAGGAAGGAAGGCCGATTAGTAAGGAATTGCAGTAGTCTAGACAGGAATGAATCCAAGAGTTTTAGCGGATTCGACAGAACGAAGGGGACGGATTTTAGAGATGTATGAGTTGTATTGTTCATTTATAATACTTGCACGTACTATATGATTTATAGATTGCTTTTTATTATTTTGGAAGCTTATGAAACTTGTTCACCTGCCCTATAAAGTTTTACCCCCACTCCATTTCCATCAATGACAGACAAAACTCATGGGCAGATGGTAGCGCTGTTCTGGAAGAAAGGAGTCATATTTTTCTATCCCTATTCAACCTCTGTAAGTTCCTGTAAAGCTGGGAATTTACTTTTTAGCAAAAAATGAGCTGGAGATACAATCTGACTCATTACCTCGGTGCGGTGAGTATTTGTCTCGGATCATTAAAAATCTTCATACCCTCAATATAATACACTTATAGGAAAGAATCGGCGTGTGCTCTTTCTATATCTCCGTGTGTGGCTATAAGGTTGGAAGCTTTTATACATTCCACAAATTTCCAGCAAATCTGTGTAATGAGTGGGAGATCCAAAGCTATCATTCTGCGTAATGACTTTGGCAGGCCCAGAGCTCGTCTGTATCTGCTGAGACTTGGATGAGTCCACTGTGATAACGCTCACCATGATATAGCCAAAGAAAAGAGATATCATATGGCTTGTATGGGAATATAGATATAATACAGTACTGCACATGTACAAGTGCCACATACCCGTCATAGAGATGAATGATATTTTCTTTTCTAAAAAGGCCTGCATCTTCTCATAGCAACCACACCTCCAATCCACTTCATCCAAACACAGGTGAGTAGGGGTAGGTCATCCACCACAAGGGCCAGATAATATGGAATAGGAAATGTAATTAACAAAACAATAAAGTATTTTAAAGGGTAAAAGCATGAAGAGTTTCCAGGCCAGACCAGCCTCTTTCTCATGCACCTGAGGAAGAGGCCAATCCGGCCTGGAAACACGTGGGGCTTTTACCCTTTTACAAGAGAAGTCCGGCCATGTTTAAAATCTGGCAGCCGGCAGGGGCAGAGAGAAATTTGATCAGGAGTAGGAACTTACCTCTCCCCGTCCCCGCAGTGAGTGGCGGGACCATCTTCGGGACCCCCCCACTGGGCTTCAGGATCACACAACTGGGCTGATAGACTGGCTGGTCAACCAGTCAGGGACAGGACGCCGCTCCACTCCCTGACTGGCTGGGTGGCCAGTCCATCAGCCAGAACAAACAATTGAATTCAGGGGAAAATGCTTTCCAGAGGGTGTCCTGCGGCTTACCGTGGGTTCCTATGCTTGATCAAATTCCCGCCTACCCCTGCCGGCTGCCAGATTTTTAAAAACTTCTCGTTTGAGTATTTTATTGTTTTGTTAATTAAATGTTATATTCCATATAATCTGGCCCTTGTGGTGGAAGACCTTCGCCTACTCACCTCTGTTTGGATTAAGTGGATTGGAGGTGTGGTTGCTTGTTTTCCTCTTCGCGGGTTCACAGGAGGACTGTGGCCCCATAGTCCTGCACACGCTGTAGTGGGAGTTGTGCCTCGGATCTGCACAACTCCACCAGGTGAGAGAGTCCACCTTTACTTCTGCTTGTATTCCTCTATTTGATACTTGTACGCCACTTAGCACTGTCTTTTCTTGTTCGCGTAACTTCTCATTGTCTGATCTTTCTCAAGCTGTGGAAATTTTATAGCATGTACATTTAGAACAAACCAAAATCATTCCCAATTTCTGCAAAAATTGATTTTCCTGATTTTTCTTTTCTTTTTTTTTTTGTGATTCGTTTTGTGCAGATCAAATAAAACAGCAGGAACACCTGTCCAACAAAGGTGTCCCTGTTCCATAATGTACTGATCAGCAAGGAATACATTCTACGCCTTGCAACTTAGCCCCTACTGTTATTTTTTGGATACGCGCTCTGCACTTTGGTATGTTAGATATGTGGGATTGGCATTTTCAGCTGTGATCACATGACTAGGTCAGGTAACAGTGGAGTGGGAAAAGAGTAGGTATTTGAAAAATAACGGTACAGTCAGAGCACAGGGTGACATGGAACATACAGTACTTGCAGAAGCAGGGAGGTCTGTCAAAGACAGGAGTCCCTGCTTATGCACTCCACTCCAGAGTTAACCAGTAATGCTCTATGCATCACCACTTACCCTCACTAGCACATTAGCTAGGCCTGGTGCTCTGCACCAAATGCAGGCCCATCAACTGTAATGACTGTAGCAATATACGACGTACAAGTACAACTTACATGAGTTTTGTTTTGGACCCAATGTGTTGTTTCGGTCTGACCTCTAGGACTAGTTTAAGGATTAACGGACTGACACCTCACTTTAGCCCTGCATCCCCTTCTACTGCCCAAGAGCTACAGTACTGACTCATTCTCTTGTATAGGGGGCTGCAGTCCTTGGCATCACCCCTTTGGTGAGGGTCCCAGAGGTCCAACCTCCCTGATAAGAAAGTGATAGCAGATAGGAGTAACCCTTTAAATTGTACTAAACAAGTAATATTTATCATAGAAATAACAGAACAGCCATCTAAGACTCAACAACTTTAAAACAGGAGGTGGTGTCTCCTGGTGGAAGCACCCTCTAAGACACACATTCCAGATATTCGTGTATGGATGTCATATCTCAGCCAGCTGCCGTGTCAATCATAAAACAATCTCACGCTGTAAATCGTGGTTCTTCAGACATGTTTCCCTTCCAGTTATTTACCTTTGGGTAATTCAGGTTCTTGCTGACTCTTCCTCAGGTCCTAATCACATAGTGCAAAGGGCAGAACTCAGGCGCGACTTAGGGTTTTATCTAAATGATACCTGGCAGCCAGCTCCCACTATGTTCAAAGAAAAATTTCTATCCAGGTGATTGTGACATTTCGCATAGACAGATAACATGCAATGTACTATTAATGGGAACTTTATTAGGCCTATAATTAGCATAGTCATCATAAATACTATGTTACATGGCGCTATCTGTGTAATGCAATGTTTTGTATAAACTGGGAGACAGATTCATTTGGATCGGATATTATGAGATGCAACAATTCCCAGAACAAAAGGTTAGGACGTTCTGTAGTATGTGTAATACATGAAGGTGCTGGTTAGAGATAAACATTACACTGAAATGACAATTTGCTTTATCCCTTTATAAGCGGACTCTCTTAGCTCTCCCGTAAATGATCAGGCAGATCACTGCTTCATTGTTGTTTCTGATCATACAAAGATTTGTACAGCTGTATATACTTAGTGCTGTACAATCCTCTCTATTCCATACCTGGGCCGATCTTTATGTACAATACAGGAAGGTAGCAATTAGCTGAACTGTTAGTGTTCAGCTTCCTGTTGAAGCCAGAACAAGGCTAAAGCCTGAAGACCCCAGTAACCACAGTACCCCAGGTACATAGTAGTAACTATTCAACTGCACTCCAAAGAGGTTTTTAAAATTACATTAACCAGGAATACTTAATGATTAATCCCCTCACTGCCCTGGACCACCAGGAATACTGAAATGAATCCCCCCACTGCCCTAGACAACCAGGAATACTGTTATGAATCTTCCCACTGCCCTGGACCACCAGGAATACTGTAAATAATCCCCTCACTGCCCTAGACCACCAGGAATACTATAATGAATCCCCTCACTGCCCTGGACCACCAGGAATATTATAATGAATAACCCCACTGCCCTGGACCACCAGGAATACGGTAATGAATCACTCCAATGCCCCGGACCACCAAAAATACTGTAATGAATCACTTCACTGCCCTGAACCACCAGGAATACAGTAATGAATTGCTCCACCTCCCTGGACCACCAGGAATACTGTAATGAAGGAGTGTACGCAATGGAGAAGGGGCAGATTCGCCCTTTCTCCCTGGCGTACGCCTGCCATATCCCCTGCTCACCCGACGGGCGGGCAGGGGGGGACTTGGGGGGGGCACGGCTTCCTCCTGCCCTTTATTTATCATGATTTACGTTTGCCAGTAGGCGTAAATCCTGATCTAAATCTACACTGTGTGCCTCTTAGTGAATTCGACCTGAGAAAAAAGGGGCAGGGCCTAATTGACAAATCCCCCCCCCCCCAATATGTTATTCTTTACTATTTCATTCAACTCTTTACTGCTATATATTCTACTTGTTCCCACGACCACGACTGTGCAACCCCCTTATCTCTATGAACACCCATGACTATGAAGTTGACAAAGTAGAATAAATTAGTTTGACAAAGTAGTTTATTTAAAAATAATACAGTGCTGTATAACATTGTCTATCCATGATGGAGTTCATTTGATAATTTACACATGGCCCAGATCAATGGAAAATTATTTTGTGGAAACAGTCATGACTCATCTGCCCCATATTAAAGATCACATGGGGTTTGTATGTAGGGATTAGGAAGTCTCTGACATCGGAGCTTTTACCTCTTATCAGTACGTCTTGTGACTTCACAATAAGGGGCTATAAACTCCGAACATGTGATAAACCCAGAGGTTATTCCACACCTGAAGTGCAAATATTTACTGTATGTAATGTTCCTTGTCAAGATTGTACAAAGCAGCTATTGTAAGTCTGCTCCGCGCCATAGATCCTTAATGGAGCAACGTATGGAGTGCACTGAAGGACAAGCAAGGGACAATGGATCAAGCAATCCAGCGAGCAGCATTGTGACTGCAAGTACAATACTAGGTGTAATGCTGTCCGGTTCCTGCACTTGGCGCTGATCTTTTCTCAAGCATCGGCCTGGCTCTTTGCACCACCCAGTGTATCCATATATAATTGGACTGTGCCACTGGGATCCCCACACTGGTGCCAAGCGGCTAACGTAAAAAAAAAAAAAGTGATGTACCTGATGGTGCATTCGTTTAAGCTATGAAAGTTTGCAAGGTGGTGTCCTACATCCCACCATTAAGGAGAAATTCAAGGTACATTTACAACACAACAGTCCCTAAAGGGAATTTGTCAGCTCTTGGGCCCTATCTAAGGTGCTGACAGTGTGCTGCAGCTGACAGTACCCTAGTGAGCATGGTGCTTTGTGGTAATTTTCCGTGCAGTGGATTATGCACAATTTCATATCTCCTACTGTACTGGAGAGTTGTTTGTGCCACATTTTGGCACACCTCTCCACTGCTTCCCCTGCCTCCTTTTCATTAATAATCAATGCTGCCCAGCCTCCTGCTCGCTCAGCTGTCAGCCAGTGTCTCTGATTGCAGATCAGTCCTCTGTAGGTGGTTTACGTCTGAAAGAAACACAGATATAGTTGAAGCTGTAAAGTAGGGTTAACTGTCTAGAGACCTGCTAGTTTGGTCTCTGGTTCAAATCCCCTGATGAGAATGCAATATAGGTCTCTTTATTTATTTACTTTTTCCTTATTATTGTATCATTGTATCAGGCTATGTTCACACACAGTATTTTTGCTCAGAATTTTGGTCCATAGTTTGCAACCAAACCCAGGAGTGGATTGACAACACAGAAAGGCTATGTTCTCACACTGTTGAAATTGAGTGGATGGCTGCCTTTTAAAGGCAAATAATTACTGTTATTTTAAAACAATATTTGCCATTAAATGAAGGCCATCCGCTCAATTTCAACAGTGTGAGAACATAGCCTTTCTGTGTTCTCAATCCACTCCTGGTTTTGGTTGCAAACTACGGACCAAAATACTGAGCAAAAATACTGTGTGTGAACATAGCATTAAAAATAATATAATAATGAGAAAAAAAGACACCTATTTAAGTTCCATCAGGGGATTTGAACCAGAGAATGATCTGCTGGCAGATCAATTATACCTGAGAGTTTCTTTCAGACATAACCTGCCTACAGAGGACTGATCTGCAATCAGAGACACTGGCTGACAGCTGAGTGAGCAGGAGACCAGGCAGTATTGATTATTCTTGAAGAAGAGGGAGGAGGAAGGAGTGGAGAGGTGTGCCAGAGGGCGGCACAAATAACTCTTTTTTGACGCTTCATTACAGTAGGAGACGTGAGATTGTACATAATCCACTGCACGGAACATTACCAAAAAGGCACCAAGCTCACTAGGGGACTGCCGGCTACAGCACGCTGTCAGCACCTCAGGTAGGGCCCAGGAACTGACAGATTACCTTTAAGGGTTTTGTCTCTTTCCACATTGGAAAGGTGGGGGTTCACTTTTCCACCCGCTGTCTATGCAGCCGAAAGAAAGTCCACTTGTTACAATGTTCTAGTGGACTTGAATCTTCCATGTAATGCTACATTTCCAAATAATCATACAAGACATAAGGAGGTGGAGGAGAAGCAGAGGAGGTAGGTTCTCTTTGAAAAGCAGAATGTTCCTGACATGCTCCAACCTTCAAATCATCAACTATGAAAAACCTCTGACTGCTGTGTTTGCCAACAAGGAGTTGACTGCCAATGATGAAGTCTTATTTGCAGTAGGGATGAAATACTTATTTCTCTATGCACAATGCAAATACATTTACAGTATATAATTTATACAATGTAATTTTCTGGCTTTGATTTTGGATATTCTATTTTTCACTGTTAAAATAAACCTACCCTTAAAATTATCGACTGTTCATGTTTTTGTCAACACGTCATCAGCTGCTCAGCCGCGATTGGCTGAGCACAGTTATGCTCAGCCAATCGCGGCTGAGCTTCAGATGACGCTGCAGAGGGCGGCTGGCACTCGGGAAGATCCGCCGGCCTCCCGAAGAAGACGTCACTGCTGAGGATCGGAGACCGTGGACGACACGAGATGCGGTGAGTATAATGCACCACACTTCCGGGTCTAGCGTGGGTGGGGGGAAACACGGGGAAGGGGGCCATTCACAGACATAACATACATTACAAAGTTGTATAACTTTGTAATGTGTGTTATTCTGTGAATAATTTTTTATCGCCGGACAACCCCTTTAAATGAAATTGTATTTTATACCCTTTTGTATACAGGCACCAAGTATTCAGAAGCTCCTCAGGGGAGGGGCAACTTAATAATTACTTAAGTATCTGCATTTACACTTATGTAAACAAAGGATAACAAGGTGGGAACCAGTTTTGTATATCAGTGCCCATTAAAACACCATATCTCCCATGCAGTGACTGGCGGAAACCAGTGGATGGCTGCTCATTTGCATCTATCTATCTATCTCCTATCTATCTATCTATCTATCTATCTATCTATCTATCTATCTATCTATCTCCTATCTATCTATCTATCTATCTATCTATCTATCTATCTCCTATCTATCTATCTATCTATCTATCTATCTATCTATCTATCTCCTATCTATCTATCTATCTATCTATCTATCTATCTATCTATCTATCTATTTATCTATCTATCGATCCATCCTATATTAATCTCTCTACAGTCTGTTTGTCACTTGGTAAATACTTGCCCAGCTTATATTCCTGTGGACTGGATTAGCAGTAACCACAGACCTGGTTATTCATGCCCCTGCATTTTTTTGTATTTATTTATTCTAAAATAATTTGTGTCGAGGCCAAATATCTGTGGTTCAGCCCTGATCCTGTTTGATTTGCTTTACAATTCATTGTGGTTCCTATATCTGAATACCTGCCAGGTTTTGCGCTCAGGTCAATGGGTGAACTGAGATGCTGTTAGATAATAATAACATTTTTCTCTATCACTGCGGTGAAGCTTAGTTTTAACCATAAAAAAGGGAAAATCTGAGTCTTTAGAAAAACGTGTGTTCTCAAGTTATTCCGTAAATCTTCAGTCATCTGTGCCAGAAGAAGACAATTGTTGACGCTCCAGCTGGGACATGAAGTTCCATTATACTTGTGGAGACAGCGGCTGCCTAACCCAGATCTGCGACTTATTAAAGAAACTATTATATTTTTAATTGTCTTAAGAGATTCATTGTCCTTGGAAGGACAAGCTGTTTCAGCATCAAACATTTGTAACCCCTGAAAAATGAATGTCTTTGGTATAAGCTCTTGGAAGGTACTTATTCTCCTTGCGAGCTGGGAGTCTTTAGGGCAATGCTTCCTGGGAAAAAATATGCAAAACTGCTTTCTTCCAAAAGGAAGTGAATTGTATTGCTACTGCCACCTGTTGGTAGAAACCCTGTAAATCAATGTTTTTCTAGAGCTTTGAATCATGGCATGTTGTCCGATGTAATTATTTGCAGCTCTACATTGGAGTAAACTCATCTATAGGGTCATAAGATGCTTGAATAAAAATATAACAAAGGTAAAATACAGACTTATAAAAAATAAAATATTATAATAATAATGTGGTGCCTTGGATAACGAGCATAATTCGTTCCGGGACTGCACTTGTAATCCAAATCTACTCTTAAACCAAAGCAAATTTTCACATAAGAAATCATAGAAATGCAGACAATTGGTTCCACACCCCAAAAATAATGATTTATTATTCTGAATAACATGTAAAACAGATGAAACAAACGTCCAGAAACAGCAGAATATGTGATATTATAAGTTACTGTACAGTAATGTAGAGGATGGGAAACACAAGGGTTGACAGAGACTGCAGTAAGCATGATGGAATGAGCTGGGCAGACGTGGGCACAGTATAGCAGCACTCTCTGTCCGGGGAGAGAGGGGTTACAGCTATGGAGAGATTACCTCTACAGTCCTGTCCCCTGATGTGAGCCCCAGCCTGAAGTGGATCTGCTATGATTTGGAAGGTGAGGGAGACTTTCTGGTTCAGAGTACAGGGTTATGCAGACCATGCCCCTCCTCGAGCTCTTAAACCAAAGCAATGCTCTTAAACCGTGGGCTCTTAAACCAAGTTACTACTGTATATATATACTGGCCATACATACAAAAAGAGTTACTGGGTAGGATGGGCCACATGATGTTACATCATCCAGTCCCCTCCTCATACCACTACTTCCTACTTCTGTCCCTGGCTTTTCTCTGCAGAAACTGCCTGCTCAGCTAGTTGCTGGCCCCTGCAGTGTTCAGCCTCAGTCACTGATTGGCTAAGCAGGTAGTCACGATTGGATTGATACAAGTATGTGTCAGGAGTAGGAAGTGGCGTTACGAGCAGGGGACGAGATGACGTCACATTGAGAGCTGCGGGGAACCAAGGTTGGTAGAAAAATATAAAAAAAAATAGATGCCCAGACCAATCTTTGAAGTAATCAATTAATTTATTAAATGTGTCTTACAATCTTTAAAACTCTTGTCCCATTCTCTGAATGATATAATAATGATATGATGAACAACACAATGATTAATTTTTTGGGGTTATTTCTATAGAAAAATGGGGGGAGGAGGTTCATTCTACGTCTTAAGGGGACCAGAAGGCTTCTGTGACATACTGTATAAGGAGACTTTAGTGTTATGAGTGGCACATTGTAGGTGGGCCTTATTTTGTTCTTGGCCCAAGAACTTCAGGTTACATCTCTACGTTGCACATTCTCTCGTATACATTGATCACTTCTTTTTGCCCTACAGTCCAGGCTCACTAATGGTCACTTTTTATCCATATCCATATGGTAATAACAGGCTGGAATTCTTTGTTTCTTGTCCTGAATTGATCTCTGTCATCCTAGGACAGTAAAGGAGACAGGCTGAAATCATAGAGGTTGTTGCTCTGTAACCCAGCAAGAGAAATCCCCATTGCATATGAGTATAACGGCAGGGTCACACCGGAGACGACTGTGCAGCGGTCTCATTGTCTTATGGCCAATTCTTGCAATAATGGAGAACTTGGCTAAATTTATTTTAGCAAATACATTTCAAAAGATTTCCCTCTATTGGTGGGGGAAAAAGATATTCCCCAGTCCAATCCAATCCAATGAAGTTGGACTTTTGGAAGAAAGAAGCGTTCTTTATTGTCGTCAGATACAGCCCTGTGCTGAATTTATTTGGCCTAGTATACTACTGTCGTGAAACGGCTTCTTGTTCTCCGGCTCTCCCAACAAGCCGATGTGTCTTAGGGCCACGCCTTCACCAGCTGTCAATCATTCTGAAGGAGGCGGCAATCTGAAGATACTGTCCAGTGGCTGGACAGGAGAGCTGAAGAACACGATGACAGATCACACAGCAGCGCACTAGGTAAGTATGTACTGCTATGTGATCTGGAAACTGACAGCAAATATATATAAACTGTCAGTTTTCATGGCTGCACAAAAGATACATGGATCATTCGTGCAGCCCGGTCACTCGATTTATCGTGCCATGTAAAGGTGCTGCCATCGAGTGACGATCTCCCTAATCAGTGCTCATTTGCGTCCGCCTGCAGCCCACAAATCTGTTAACGGACCTTTAGACTTTGAAATAGAGAACCAGGAGTATTCATGGCCGCCTTCTGTCAGACTGCCTTTGTCATTATTGGCCACCCAAAACCCTGTTTACACATGAAGATGTGCGGCCTGCTCTTAAGACACGATCAGCTGAGGATCAGGCATTTTTTCCATCCTTAGCTGATCAATGTCACTTTTACACGGGCCGATTATGGGCAGCGGGAATGTTTCTAGCAATGCTCCTGGATGATAAGCGACCAGTATAAAATCCCTTTAAGTGAGTTTTTTGCTCAGTCACCTTAGTGTTCCCACAGAGTTGTGTGATGTCTGTGTTCTTATACAGGGGTGTCTAGATACCTTAATCTGGTCCTGTCTCTCAAATTTCAAAAGTAATAAAATGTTTAGCTACAGTGATCACACATAAATAGCTGTGTGCCCGCGTGATCGCCGTAAGCCTGGCACAGCTAGCGGACAAACATGTCCGTGGCCATTTAGAACGCTGACCTCTAACATAGTCCAAAGTGTAAATTTATCATACAGAGGGTTCAGATCCTACAAAAATGTTCCTTATTTCACTACAATCTCATGCTAAATTATCTAAAAGGGATGTTACAAGTTCCCTGTTCTATTGTTTCACAGTCAAGCAGATCTCTTCCTACCAGCTGAGAGTGATGCAACCACGCGGCTCATGAGATATCTGCGTGGTCCATGACTCTCTTCTTACTTATTCTCTAAAATCTGCATTGACAACATATTTAATGTGGCGCCTTGATACAATTCACTGAACATACACCCTAAGGCTATGTTCACACTACGTAAGTTACGTAATAAATCACAGCCTTTGTTGCCGATTTGCAACAACGGCCGTGACTACTATGTAGCTTATGTAGTGCTGCCTTCTATGGAATCTCAGCCGGAGTGTATACACATAGTATACACTCCGGCTGGGATCCCTAGAGGTGCCACAGAGAACTGACATGTCAGTTTTCCATGGCCGCTATTCATTAAATAGCGGCCGCAGAAAACCTGTCAATGCACACAATGGAGCCTGCAGCTCCGGCTGCACGCTCCATTGTGAGCAGTGAGGAATTTGGATGTGGGAACACACTGATGCACCTGCATCTGAATTCAGCGGCAGTGAAGATCACTTGGCCAGTACTGCAGTACTGGTAGGGATGTTCTTCTCTGACACTGACAATAGAAAGAAGACAAATACACAGCCAAGTTTTCTTAGAGGAGTACTGCAGCAAAAAAAAAAAAAAAAAAATCTTTCAAATCAACTGGTTTCAGAAAGTTATATAGATTTATAATTTACTTCCATTTAAAAACCTCCAGTCTTCCAGTACTTATCAGCTGCTGTATGTCCTGCAGGAAGTGGTGTATTATTTCCAGTGTGACACAGTGCTCTCTGCTGCCACCTCTGTCCATGTCAGGAACGTCCAGAGCAGTAGCAAATCTCCATAGAAAACCTCTCCTGTTCTGGACAGTTCCTGACACGGACAGAGGTGGCAGCAGAGAACACTGTCAGACTGAAAAGAATACATCACTTCCTGTAGGACATTCAGCAGCTGATAAGTACTGGAAGAATGGAGATTTTTTTTTTTTTCCAAATAGAATTAAATTACAAATAAATATAACTTTATCAGTTAATCAGAAACATCAGTTAATTTGAAAGACAAAGATTTTTGGCAGATTACCCCTTTAAAGTTTTACAAGTAGGCTGAACTGTGACTGATCTGAGTCACTTTATTTCATGCAAAACTGAAATACTGTAAAATGAGTCACTTCAAGATAAATGGTGCTAAATAACAAATGATGTTCTATACATCTAGACCTATATCTATACATCTAGACCTAATAAGGCATCATTGTTAATATTCATAACTGGATATCTGGCGCTGCCAAATTAAATAGAAAACATGAGCCGTGATCAGAAATAGACGGCGTTCATCTTGCATGACATGTTTGTGGCGTTTACAGAAGTCTCATGCTATGCTGAACTTTAACACAATCAACAGAAAATACATGGTGACCACTATGGAGGATCCGGGCAAAACATTTCAAGCCCGCTTCCCCTTTCTATGGGAGGAGGTAAATATCCATATTGTGAAATGAAGATACCGTCATCCAGTGCACACAGCCTCAAGCTTTAGCCACTTTTTTTTATAGTTTGTTAGTGTTTGCATGTATTATTAAAGAGACATTGCCGGTAGTGACAGATTGCTAGGATTGCTATAACTTTAGGATTGCCACTGGTAATTCCATAGATCTGGAAAATGAAGAATAAATCAGCTCTCTGCTTCTTTTACAGTCTTTCCTTTTGTACTCTGGCCTATGGCTGCCCACCCCAGAGCTTTTTATAGATCTTTGTAAATGTAGTAAATGTAGTTGTCCGCACAGGTAGGAAGGTATAAGGTATGGCATATACTAATGGCCCTATTCCACGGAACAATTATCGTTCGTTTTCGGACGATATCGACCGCTACGGACGATAATCGTTCCGTGGAATAGAGTGCAACGATCAGCCGACATCGTTCATGTCGGCTGATCGTTGCAGTCGCTTGTTTTTCAACATGTTGAAAAACAAGCGACTGATATAGCAGCGATCTGCTGCCGTCGCTCCGTTGAATAGGAGCATCGGCAGCAGACGCTGCTATATCCTATGGGCTGCCCGGACGATCTAGCAATCCCCCAGGCAGCCCCCCCGCAGCTCCCCGCCGCCCCCTCCCGCACTCACCCGCTCGCTGCAGCCGCGTTGAATAGCGGCGGCAGCGAGCGGCGAACGAGGAGCAAACGAGCGCTGACAGCGCTCGTTTGCTCCTCCAACGACCCGTGGAATACGGGCTTTAGGGTCCTATTACATGGGCCGGTTATTATAGACAGATAACTGTCAGTCACTGAGTAGGACCGCCCACATGACTACTTATCCCAGAATGAGCAAAGATTTACATATAAATCCTGGAACATTCCTCACACACACATATATATATCAATCTGCTCAGCTTCTCCTGCTCTATCACATGCGGCCTAGACTGCAATTTCAATGTGACCTTTAAGTGGTAATGTACACTACATATAGGTATCTCTGTGTCACTATAACAAGCCCCCTCCAGCTTCTTACCTGATACATAGTGAGATCCCATCAGGTCGGTGTAAACCCCAGATTTTCACTTTACACTTTCTATCTGACAGAAGAGTCTCTTCTCAATGTCGTCACATCTTCAGCTCCAATTTTTAGTAAGAATTTTACAGTATACAGCCAGAAACACACATGAAAGCAAAGATACTAATAAAATCATTGGTTTACGCAACCGTCCCCTCTTATTCATAGACTTTTCATGGGAAAAATGAGATGTCAGAGTCCTTCTGATATCTGTCTTCCGGCCTGTGTGTATCTGACCAGAGAGATTTATTATTATTATTATTATTATTATTATATATTGTGTAGTATAATATATGTAGCTTAGTATTGTAATATATGTATAATCTAGTATAATATACATATGTATATGTATGTAGCGTAATATTGTAATATACATATAGTCTAGTATAAATTATATGTAGCATAGTATTGAAATATACGTATTGTCTAGTATAATATATCTAGTACAAGGCTATGTTCACACAATGTAAGTTCCGCGATAATCACGGCTGTTGTTACAACGGCCTTGATTTCTGCGGTGCTTCCGTTGTGTTGCAGGCTGAGGGAATCCCGGTTGAAGTATATACACATAGGGCCACATGTATCATCCGGCGAACGGATGATTTTTTGCGGAAAGTGCCGATTTGCGTATTATTTTATACGCAAATGGCCGATTTGCGAATAAAATAATCGCAAATCGGCACTTTCCGCCGAGTACGCCAGGGGGCGGAAAGGGGGCGGAAAGTAGGCGGGAAGTGGGCGGAACGGAGGGCGCGGACTCAGAGTCCGCGCGATTTATCATCCGTTCCGCCCAAATGTACGCCGAAAACCTACTCCAGTCCTCAGCTGGCGTAGGTTTTCGGCGGTGCGCACCGGCGCGCACAGGATTTATGTACAGGCAGTCCGCCTCTACATAAATCCCCGTACCGCTGGAGCTGCGGGGGCATTTTTAAGTCCGGCGTAAAAAACGCCGGACTTAATAAATGCCTCCCATAGTGTACACTCCAGCCGGGATCCCTAGCGGCGCAGCGAGAAACTGACATATCAGTTTCCTGCGGCCACTATTCAATGAATAACCCTGTCAGTGCACACTATGGAGCGAGCAGTACTGCAGTACCGGCCAGGATGATCTTTTCTTAGGCCGGCCAGGTCACGGAACGGCCGGTCTCTTACGAGGTCTGAACATGGCCTAATGTTGAAATATATATATATATATATATATATATATATATGAATTATATGGACACATAAGTTCACCTTATAGCTATAGCAGATTCTCTGACACACATAGTGTTTATGATCTGGCCATAGGATCGGGAGTGTTGCCTCATTTCTTATGTACATTGAGTAAGCGGTGGTTATGTACTTACAAGCAGTCATACTTACACCGCAGTCTATTACCGTCAGCTTTCCTCAGATAGTCCTGAATGTACTTTAGACCAAACTGGTTTGACTGGTTTATAAGAGATATAGATGGTGGCCGTTGTCCTTGGGGAAATGTTCCGCTTACATAGGCGCAGGCTGATGGTGGGAACAACCCTTGAAGAATAAGATCATAGGGCAGACGATCATTTCTCAGATGCAGCCATGCACATTAAAGACACCCATGCATATTAGATAAAATTGATGAAAATTGATAAATTCAACCAAACCAATTGTTCCTTGAGTGAAAGGCAACAATGATCATGTTTTCTGACTGATGGTGGACTGTCATTGTCTGAAAAGAAGTCAGACAGGTTCAAAATGACTGACGGACAAAAGATCCTTTGTCCATGGGCAATCTATCGGGGGTGAATGTTCTCAGGATATTCTCAAAAAGTTTCCTTATCTCTCCCAGAAGATTGTCTTTCCTTCGCTATACACTGACTATGTATGACAATTCTACTCATTTCTGTATGGGCTAAAATGTGGATGGCTGTGCAGTGTCCTACCGTGGGTCACTGTGGAATATGAGCACTGGTTGTCAGACATTTATCTTTAATACTAATATGTGTTTATGATATTTTGCTGCGTTATACCCCTTTACAAAATGAAAGAAATGGTCCATCTGCATGAACAAATGCAATACAAGTAACTATATGCTTGATAAGTAATTTCCACAGGACCCTGAACCCCCCATGATCTCTTACTTACCCCTATATTAGTGGAAAACCTCTTTAAAGGGGTATGCCAGCCATAATCTTTTTCTTTCAAAACAACTGGTTTCATAAAACTATATAGATTTGTAATTTACTTCTTTTTAAACATCTCAAGTCTTCCAGTACTTCAAGCTGCTGTAAGTACTGCAGGAAGTGGTGTATTCTTTCCAGTCTGGCACAGTGCTCTCTGCTGCCTCCTCTGTCCGTGACAGGAACTGTCCAGAGCAGGAGAGGTTTACTATGAAGATTTTCTTCTGCTCTGGACAGTTCCTGTTACAGACAGAGGTGGCAGCAGAAAGCACTGTGCCAGACTGGAAAGTATACACCACTTCCTACAGGACATACAGTAGCTGATAAGTATTGGAATACTTGAGATGTTTTAAATAGAAGTAAATTACAAATCTATAAAACTTTCTAAAACATGGATACAGTTTATGCCCATGACTATGGCCTATGGATTATCCATAATTTTCAGGACTCCCTAGGGCTGCACTGGTAATCAAATGTCAGGTCTTTTCACATGTGATGGCTACCATGCATGTACTGTCATGCTTTATAAACATGGAGTTGCCTAATAGTCCACAACTTGGCTGCTGAAGATAAGAAAGTGGGCTATGCTTCAGTCTATCTAATATGTATGGTGCCTTAAAGGAGAACTCCAGGCAAATATAAAAAATCACAGAAGGCAGGGTAGGACAAACAGATCGCTGATCTCAGCGAGACCATCCAAACGATAACACTGCCGGCTGCTAGTGAAAGCGCTCAATGCAGTGAAATCCTAAGTGCATTTCCCCCTGGGAAACATGAATATGCACAAGAAAAGCCCTTGAAGCCTCATTAAAGAGTCTAGAAACACAGGACTAGCCAGATATCCCTCCGGGAAGGACCCAGCCAAGGGGCGGCTCCTGTAAGGAAACCACCAAAACCACCATATTAAGTGGCCCTATAAGTCAATGTAATGACAAGGGAAAAACCAAGGCCAGGTATCCATCCACATACAGCAGCGAGGGTGGGAACATAACAATCAAGGGATACTTACCCATCCCAGTGCTCCCACAGATGCAGCACTAAGGTTCCTTTGTCAGTTTCCTGGATCTCCTAGTCCTGTGAGGTCACAACCTGAGACAGGACATCTCTGCAGTCATGGACCGGCTGAGTAAGTAGTCCCTGCCCGGTTGTGACGACACAAGAAGCGGGAGATACATGAGATCAGCAGGTGGCCGTGAGTGGTGGTGGCACTGTGGCTGCAAGAGCACCAGGACAGGTAAGTATTCCATGATTGTTATTTTCCCACCACCCCCTGCCCTGCCCTCTGTAATTTTTTTTTTTACATTTGCCTGGAGTCCTTGATGGTAGGGACTAATGGGGAGTCATAATAATTAAAAAATATATAAAGCCTAGAACCTTTACTAGTATTGTAGTAGTATTGTTTTTCTTTTTTAGCTGTCAGGTTAAAATAGTCTATTATTAGTTCTGAAGACCACCTTAAGGGTCAGTGGGGAGTAATAGGGATCCGAGTCACTCTAAGGAACCTTTTTATTTGTTTTGCTTTTCCTTTTCTATTGTCAGGTTGGAATAATAATCCATTGTCAGTCACGTAGACAGCCTTGCCGCACATTCCGTTGCCATTACTTCATGTAGATCTTGGAGCGACTGCTCGGTTAAGTGGATTAAGAAAGAACAATGTTTGGTGTTGATTTTATAATGTTGACCGTGAACACGTTACATCAGATGACTTTTACATTTATATGAAGATTAAGTGTCCTTTGCAGCGTAAGGTACTGTATGTGCCAAGCCATAGCGCTCTCCCTTATACACTACAAACATTAACCTGCCGTGGTTATATATTAATAATTTATAGGTCAGCCATTGACTACCTTAACTGCTCATGGTCCTTATGGAGGTTTTACAATAGTCTTGGTTTCTCTCCACCCAGCACCAGTCTGTGGTATGAGCAATAAAGTGTCAGGCTTTCTTCTTGTTTATGTTATTCTTTTTCTATAACATGTCGACATGGACTGTCATGAAGATTTAAAGGGGTAGTTCAGCAAAAAAAAAAAAAAAAATCTTTCTAATCCACTAGTGTTTGAAAGTGCCGGAGATTTGTAATTTACCTTTCCAGTCTTGAGAGCAGGAGATGTTTTTCATGGGGATTTGCTTCTGCTCTGGACAGTTCCTGACATGGACAGAGGTGGCAGCAGAGAGCACTGTGTCAGACTAGAAAAAATACACCACTTCCTGCAGGACATACAGTAGCTGATAAGTACTAGAAGACTGGAGATTTTTTTTAATAGAAGTAAATTCCAAATCCCTTACACTTTCTGGCATGAGCTGATTTGAAAAAATAAAAATAAAAACACAACTTTCTTTAAATTTCCATTATCATATTATTATTATTATTATTATGAAGAAGAAAGGGAGGGGGGAAGGGCCAGCAGACTAAGCGAGATGTGCTCCACCACCACTTGCACTCACCTGATTAGTTTGTGCAATGTGAATGGGCACAACTCTATGTAGCACATTCGGAAAGCACGGCAGCTCAACTGAGAAACCTCCATAACCGATGTTGGGGATAGAGAACAATGAAGGATGACCTTGTCAGGACCTGGGCAACCAAAGAAGTCCTCACTAATGGTAAGCGCAGCTGCAGAAGGTCAAACGGGATCACCACACGAGTACCGCTGAGCGAGTATTGCGGTAACAATCACCGAATCTGGGTCTGTTTCTGATTATTGAACTGCTCCACGCCTGCCTTCCCTCACTGTTAAGCCCCTATTCCACAGGGCGACTATGAGGAGCAAACAAGCACTGTCAGCGCCCCTGCTCGCTGCCGCTGCTATTACATGTGGCGGCAACAAGCGGGTGAGTACACAGTGCAACGTTTTTATTTTGTAATCACTTGAACTTTGTAATTTTTTCCTCGTACCATTGTAACTAGAGATGAGCGAAGAGAATTCGGCAAATCAAAATTCAATGCGAGTCGGGCAGTCAATTCGCTGTGCTCTGTGAAGCAAATTCCCGCCAATTTGTTAAGGAAATTAAAAAAAAAAAAAAAAAATGGCGGCCACACATACTGTCTGGAGCTTCACTGGGTGGGAGAAAGGGTTTACCCATAATCCCTTGCGCCTGTCCAATCAGCCGCAGGCCCCTCTGTGATGTCAGCCCTTCCCCCTCTATATAAGGCAGTGCAGTAACGGAGGTGGCCAGTCAGCTGTGTGTGGAGAGGAGAGCAGGATGGCAGCAGGCAGTTAGAGCAGAGCAGGGAGAGACTAACAGAGCGAAATAGGGACAGAGAGGATTGTAGGGCTGATTGTGGGGGATTGTTTGTTGTAGCTGCCAACCAAGTGTCCAGTTTACCAAGTAACTGGGGGCCTATAGGAATTCACTGAGATCAGTGAAGACGAAGTCCATATTATTCACTCACTGGGCTCTGTACACTCCTGAAAACTCCTAATAAGTTACACTAATTTACTAGGACGAGTGAACAGAGCGTGCGTCTTACATAATCCGTCCCCACACTCCACTCCTCCTGTGTTATACAATATATTGGGTTTCATTAGATTGGATGCTTTACATTTTTTTAAAAAAATGTGATTTCCCAATTTTTTTTGACACTTTTACAAGAACATGTGCTAAAAAATTTGACCTTGTGTAATAGTCCAGTATTGTAGCCACCATAGCTATTGCAAAAAAACAGATGAAAAGAGGATGCAAAAAATAACGGAAGTTAATGGAAAAACGGATCAAAACGGATGCACACAAATGCATCTGTTTTTTGCATCCGTATTTTATCCCTTCTTTGAAGAAGAAAAAAAACGGATGAAAAACATAGTGTGAACTGTATTAAAAAGAAAAAAAAATTCTGCATCAAAAGATGTCTAAAGTCTGATATCAGGAATATTGCCTAATGAACGCAAGCATCAAACTAAGCAGCTAATTTAAAAAAAAAACTGAATTTATTTAAAATTGAATCATTTGAATGGATACAGTGCAGAATCCTTGGTAAGTTCCCTATATTAGTCACTGACCCTCTATGATATGAAGCCTTACATGAACTCCTAGTAACCATTCTATATTTTTTCCTGTTATACGCTGGTTATACAGGAACATTTACACCATGTGAGCGAGAGACACTAAAGTCAATATTTACAGATTGTTTGATCCCAGGAAATGAGCTGTAATGTTCTATACGGGGCACCTGTGTTCTACAGCAATGCACTGCTTATAATCTATGCTGGTTCCCATGGAAGACTAAGTGAGCTGTACCTCATTTACAGGTAAATGTCAGCAAACACAAGCAAATAGAGGGATTGCAGAAACGGGAGATTTCTGTATGTTCTGCCCAAACAGACGGAAAGAATACCCTGACAGAGATGAGTAATGTCTTCATTATTCTGTATTAGCAGGAGTTGTCTGGTTTGGAAAAAATCCGTTTACATTAAAAAGCCTCCAGTCACTCTTTAAAGATGTTACCAGGGCCGGCGTCAGCACCCGGCTAAGTAGGGCAAATGCCGGGGCCCCCAGCTCCTCTAGGGGCCCACTCCCGTTTGTTACTACATTTTTTTTGTTAGTAAAAAAGAATAAAAAGTGTAGTAACAAAGGGGACTGGGCCCCTAGAGGCCGCATGTGACAGTTAGGGGCCCGCCGATCCATACTGGGGCCCCCGAGCACCTGTCTTCCATCACAAATCTTCCCTACAGCCGAGTAGGAAAGAGGACCTTTGAGTCTGAAGGACCTTTGATGATGTCACGGGTCATGTGATCGGACACATGACCTGATGGAGGGCAGCAGGTAGGCTCTGCAAACTAAGTGTCCTGTATGTGCTGGTTCTTCTACTTGTTTTGTGTATAGAGGTCCTGCTGTAATATATCTATATCTATTACAGCAGGATATATATATATATGTTACAGCAGGACCTCTATACACAAAACAACTAGATATCTGTATCTATCTATGTATCTATCTATCTCCTATCTATCTATCTATCTATCTATCTATTTCCCTATCCATACCTCCCAACTTTTGCAAAGAGCAAAGAGGGACATGTGCGCCGCGGTCCCAATAGCCACGCCCCCATAGCGACCCTCCATAGCCACACCCCCATAGCAACCCTCCATAGCCACGCCCCTATATCAACCCTCCATAGCCACTCCCCTACAGTCACCACATGCTGCTGACTGAATAGTGCCCTATACAGTATCCAATCCCGCCAAAAATGCCCTATATGGTATCCAATCCCCCATTATAGTGCCCCACATAGTATTCAATCCCCCCAATAGTGCCACACATAGTATCCAATGCCCCCATATAGTGCCCCACATAGTATCCAATCCCCCACATAGTGCCCCACATAGTATCCAATCCCCCACATAGTGCCCCACATAGTATCCAATGCCCCCATATAGTGACCAACATAGTATCCAATCCTCACATAGTGCCCCACATAGAATCCAATCCCCCACATAGTGCCCCACAAAGTATCCAATCCCCCACATAGTGCCCCACATAGAATCCAATCCCCCACATAGTGCCCCACATAGTATCCAATCCCCCACATAGTGCCCCACATAGAATCCAATCCCCCATATAGTGCCCCACATAGTATCCAATCCCCCATATAGTGCCCCACATAGTATCCAATGCCCCATATAGTGCCCCACA
Source organism: Dendropsophus ebraccatus (assembly GCF_027789765.1). Taxonomy (NCBI): domain Eukaryota; kingdom Metazoa; phylum Chordata; class Amphibia; order Anura; family Hylidae; genus Dendropsophus; species Dendropsophus ebraccatus. The sequence goes on along the minus strand of NC_091468.1, from coordinate 17,042,480 downwards.
TAGTATCCAATGCCCCATATAGAGCCTCACATAGTAGCCAATGCCCCCATATAGTGCCCCATATAGTAGCCAATGCCCCATATAGAGCCCCACATAGTAGCCAATGCCCCCATATAGTGCCCCATATAGTAGCCAATCCCCCATATAGTGCCCCACATAGTAGCCAATCCCCCATATAGTGCCCCACATAGTATCCAATGCCCCCATATAGAGCCCCACATAGTAGCAATGCCCCATATAGTGCCCCACATAGTATCCAATGCCCCATATAGTGCCCCACATAGTAGCCATGCCCCCATATATGCCCCACATAGTAGCCAATCCCCCATATAGTGCCCACATAGTAGCCAATGCCCCCATATATGCCCCACATAGTAGCCAATCCCCCATATAGTGCCCCACATAGTAGCCAATCCCCCATATATGCCCCACATAGTAGCCAATCCCCCATATATGCCCCACATAGTAAACAATGCCGCCATATATGCCCCACATAGTAGCCAATCCCCCAAATATGCCCCACATAGTAGCCAATGCCCCCCATATAGTAGCTAATGCCTCCATATAGTGCCCCACATAGTAGCCAATGCCCCCCATATAGTAGCTAATGCCTCCATATAGTGCCCCACATAGTAGCCAATACCCCATATAGCGCCCCACAGAGTAGCCAATCCCCCCATTAGTGTGGCACCAGCGGCAAAAACAATAAACCAGTAACTCACCTGTCCTCCGGTCCCAGCAGCTCCTCTCCCGGCAGAGCGCGCACTCCCGTCATCCTCCGGGGCAGGCAGCGGGATATACAGACACTGACTGTGCCGGAAGTGATTCATGAGCAGGTCACTTCCGGTACAGTTAGTGACTCTGTACCCCCGCTGCCCGCCCCGGAGGATGACGGGAGTGCGCGCTCTGCCGGGAGAGGAGCTGCTGGGACCGGAGGACAGGTGAGTAACTGATTTATTGTTTTTTTCGCTGGGGCCACTTAAAATGCGGGACACGGGGGGCCGTTCCGGGACCGCGGGACAGAACCCCGAAAACGGGACTGTCCCGCGAAATCCGGGACGGTTGGGAGGTATGCCTATCTCCTATCTATCTATCTATCTATCTATCTATCTATCTATCTATCTATTTCCCTATCTCCTATCTATCTATCTATCTATCTATCTATCTATCTATCTATCTCCTATCTATCTATCTATCTATCTATCTATCTATCTATCTATCTCCTATCTATCTATCTCCTATCTATCTATCTATCTATCTATCTATCTATCTATCTATCTATCTATCTATATATCTATCTCCTATCTATCTATCTATCTCCTATCTATCTATCTATCTATCTATATATCTATCTCCTATCTATCTATCTATCTATCTATCTATCTATCTATCTATCTCCTATCTATCTATCTATCTATCTATCTATCTATCTATCTATCTATCTATTTCCCTATCTATCATATGAACATGGTGAGACCTCTAGTTCTCCTATATTCAGGCCCTGCAGTGATATACAGTGTGTGTGTGTGTATATATATATATATATATATATACACACACACTGTATATCACTGCAGGGCCTGTATATAGGAGAACTAGAGGTCTCACCATGTTCATATTATAAATAAATATATATATATATATATATATATATATATATATATATATATATAATGCTGGTGCTGCTAGTTCTCTAGTATACAGCTCCTGCTCTGTGTGTGTGTATGTATATATACACACACACACACACACACAGAAGGAGCTGTATACTAGAGAACTAGCAGCACCAGCATAATATATATATATATAATCCTGTGACTGGGTCTGACTCCTCCAGAGTCCTGACTACTGCAGAGATCAGGAGATACAGGAGGAGAAAGATATGCAGCAGCCGCATGTTTCTTCTGCTGCAAATCTTTCCTCGCCTTTCTCTCCATGATTTGCTCCTCAAAGGGGCCCGCCGAGGCTCTGTCGCCCAAGGGCCCACAAAAAGCTGGAGCCGGCCCTGGATGTTACCTTATGACGATAAACCCTTTCATTGCCCTTTCATAACCCACTAAGTTTTAGAGCAGAAGTAATTACATGCAGTACCACACTTTGCCTGTAGTGGCCGCTGCAGGGAAAATGGTAAACGTTACTTATTGACTTTTACCTGTTGGACTAGGATTCCTTAGGTTATTTAGGTTCAGCTATACATATGATTTAAAAAAATTATAATAATAAAAAAAACATACCATAAGGAAAACAAGGGATCCTACCGTATAATCAATCTCTAACACAGTAATCTGAGCGCAACTCAGGATACTTAAATTGGATTGTTCAGCATTTGATTATTGGTAATTAAAGAAGTTGGATGCAGCCCTAGGGAGTCCTGGAAAGTGGATATAGCCTATGGCCTGGAAATCCATGCTTTCCAGGACTCCCTAGGGCTGCATCCAACTTCTTCAGCCATAAGTAATCCAATGTAGAACAATCCAACACGGCATGCTGGAGCTGAGCTCATCTCTATCTGACACCAGAAGAAATAGAGTCTTGTGGAAAATGTTAGGTTCCTAATGGGGTGGTCCTCTACTGGAACTTTGGGGCCCTTTTGTGTTAAAGGGGTATACCTGGTGCTATTGTGAGGGTGTCTGTCTCTGCTGCCATCTCAGCAATCTCCGCTCTTCATCCCAATACATACAGCATATCGATTCAACCAATAGCTGGACAAGTAATATTATCTCAGTAATTGGCTGAGAGGTCATTTCCTGTGGGGAGGAAGGATAGGAACTTCTGCACCAACAGCAGGAACCAGGTAAGGTAAAGCATTTCTTTAACATTTTCCCCTCACAGCCAGAGCATTTAAAAAAAAAAAATTCTTTGGAAAATCCCTTTAATATGTCAGGGTCCTGAAGCTCCATTAGAGGACAACCCCATTTGGATCCAATCACTTTTCATAGAGTTCTACTTCCTACTGTGCCAGAATCTGGCTATATACACAAGCAGAGGTGTAGCTAAATGCTCACCTATCCTGGCTCCTGCTGTTTTCCAGCTTTCTGGCCTCTTCTAGTCAGGTCTGGATGCTGTGTAATAGGGGTGGAGCTAATCACTGCTCCATATTACACAGGAAGCGTCAGAAAAGGGAGTACAGAGATCTCCTCCTCCTGTCACTGCTCGGGTCTTCACTTGTATCAGCGCTGATTCATGTCAATGGGGAGGGGGCTGTCACAGCTTCAGTTTCAAAGCCGAGTCAGGAGAACTGCAGCATATGGTAAGGGGGGGGGGGGGGTTGCTATTGGTTACACCCTTCGCAAAAGCCTGTACTTATTGTAAGTGGTGATGTGGTAGTGATAAAGTTTCGCCACAAGATGTCGCTCTTGTAGGTATATGAACTTAGTTGCTGCACAGCTGGAGTATGGAAAGGGTTATTGTTTGCGTATATGTCATATGGATGTGAACCTATGAGAGCATCTTCTTCTTCTGTCGTATCATCTCTTTTTTTACTTCTTCTGTATGCACTTGTCACCCATTCACAGCACACCTTATAGGGGCTGTAGATAGGAAGTCACATGGTGTTAGGAATATGACTTTGCGCTCCTCGGTCCATGCTGGGCGGTCGAGGAAGCGCTGAGTTTGTCTGTGTTTTTTTACTCTGTCTGAATTATGTTGTATTTGACAGCCACACCCGCTTTTCCTGGCAGACTCCTGGCAGTGCAGGGGTTACTGCTCTGCTTGATCTTCTCAGCTGAACTTGCTGCTGGGATCAGGGCTGGTCCAATCATCTGCTGGACTTAGTCTCTGATCCCAGATAAAAAGCAGCAAGTTTCTCCCTTCCCTGCTGACTATTAGAGTTCACTCGCCTGCTCAGCTCCCTGTTTAGTTCCTCTGATCTCTGTATTCTGGACCTTCTGCATCTGACCTCGACTATTCTCCTGTTTGCGGTTTTTGTACTTCGCCGCTCGACTGTTGCTGACCTGGTTTGTCTGACACCTCTTATTGTGTTTTGTTTGTCTGTCCGTGCTCTGTGTGTCGCACCTATTTAGTGTAGGGACCGACTCCGTGGTTGTCCGGGCCGTTTAGGGCCGTCCGTGGCAATTAGGCAGGGTCAGTGGGTGGGGTCAGCTCAGGGCTCACTGTCCGTGTCTTGTCAGACTGCCTTTGCCATACTGACCATAACAGAATAGTCAGCCTAAAATATTTGTTGGGGTAACCTAGCATTATGGACGCCATGAAGACTCTGGTGAACCAGATGCAATGTCTGAACACGCCGGTTCAGAACCTTGCTGAGCGCGTCCAGGAACACGAGACTGCACCCCGACAGGTGACCATGACCACCCCTCTATTTCCGGAACCTCCTGTGCAGCTCCCTGAAAAGTTTAAGGGAGACAGGAAGCATTTCCGAACATTTAGAGAGGGGTGCAAGTTGTTTTTTCGTTTGTGCCCCTGCTCCTCTGGAGATGAGGACCAAAGGGTGGGCATTATTATGTCCCTCTTGCAGGGTCCTCCTCAGGAGTGGGCTTTTTCATTACCCCCTGGATCCATGGAGTTGACCTCCGTGGATCAATTTTTTGCTGCCCTAGGACTCCGGTATGACGATCCAGACTTAGTAGCTGAAGCTGAACGCCAACTGACTTCCATGAAACAGGGAAAGAGACCGGTGGAGGAGTACTGTGCGGAATTCAGACAGTGGTGTGTGTCATCTGGCTGGAATGACCCCGCACTGCGGTGCCAGTTCCGGATGGGGTTGTCGGACCAGCTTAAAGACCTATTAGTGGTATACCCTACCCCCGACACCTTAGAAGAAACAATGACTTTGGCGATTAGGGTTGACAGGCAACTCAGAGACAGACATAGGGAGAAAGGAACTTCTGAGTCTTCTAGTTCTCTTCCTGTCATTGACTCTGTTTCTCAGCCTCCTCCTTTTGTTCCTCTGTCACAAGAAGAACCCATGCAGCTTGGAGCCTCAGATGCCAAGACCCGACGAGCCTTCCGCCTGCAACACAACCTCTGCCTATACTGTGGTAAACTCGGTCATCGTGTGAGGTCCTGTCCTGCTAGACGTGACCAGCCAGCTGAAAGACTCCAGCGCCTGAGTGACCATCGAGGGGGTCATTCAGGCGCACAGGTATCCCTTGAACATAAAAATAAATTATTGGTACCTATCTCACTTTGTTTGGGGGACAAATTGGTCTCGGGTTTTGCTCATGTGGATTCTGGGGCCTCCGCCAATTTCATTAGCTCCGGTTTTTGGTCACGTTTAGAGGCATGTCCGCTTTTGCTCAATAATCCGTTAACCATCACTGGTGCAGATTCTGCCCCTTTGGCCCGGGGTAGAGTCTGCTATGTCACTCCATCTATGGAGGTGCAGGTTGGGTCGATTCACCAAGAAATGCTTGACTTTTTAATCATGGACAATTTATCTACTGATGTTATTCTGGGTTTACCTTGGTTGAGTAAACATAATCCTGTTTTTGATTGGTCCACTCGTGAATTGGTAAAATGGGGATCTGAGTGCTCTCCCCATTGTATTTCGCTGAATGCCGCAGATGTCTTCCCCAAGGAGGGGGAGATCCCGGAGTTTATTTCTGATTTCTCAGATGTATTTGATGAGAAGGCTGTTGATGTGTTGCCACCTCATAGGCCATATGATTGCTCCATTGATTTGATCCCTGGTACTAAATACCCTAAAGGTAGAATTTTTAATTTGTCTAGGCCTGAGAGGGAGGCTATGCGAGAATACATTCAGGAAAGTCTCCGCAAAGGTCACATCCGTCCCTCCAGCTCTCCCATGGGTGCAGGGTTCTTTTTTGTTGGTAAAAAGGATGGTGGTCTTAGACCGTGTATTGACTACCGAGAACTAAATAAGATCACTATCAAAAACCAGCACCCCCTTCCCCTTATTCCAGATCTCTTTAATCAGATTGTGGGTGCTCAGTGGTTCTCCAAAATAGATCTTCGTGGGGCCTACAATCTGATCAGAATAAGGGAGGGGGATGAGTGGAAGACCGCCTTCAATACCCCTGAGGGACATTTTGAGTATCGGGTGATGCCATTTGGTCTGAGTAATGCCCCTGCAGTGTTCCAGCATTTTGTGAATGACATATTCAGGGAAAATCTGGGCAAATTCTTGGTGGTGTATTTGGATGATATCCTAATTTTTTCGCCGGATTGGTCTTCCCACGTAAACCATGTTCGCACTGTTATGCATTTGCTTAGAAGTAATAACTTGTTTGCCAAACTGTCCAAATGCCAATTCGGAATCCAGAAGGTCTCTTTTCTGGGGTATATAATTTCTCCCAACTCATTTAGTATGGATCCTGTCAAAGTGGCAGCCATTGAGAAATGGGAACGTCCCACTAACCTCAAGGCCTTGCAAAGATTCTTGGGATTTGCCAACTATTATAGAAAATTTATTAAGGGATTTTCCATAATTGCTAAACCCCTTACTGACCTGACCAGAAAAGGGGCTGACCTAGATAACTGGACTCCCGAGGCAATAGAGGCATTTGGACAGTTAAAAAGATGTTTCTCCAAGGCACCAGTGCTAATCCAGCCAGATCTGGAGCAACCTTTTGTTATTGAAGTTGATGCTTCAGAGGTGGGAGTTGGTGCGGTTCTTTCTCAGGGCCCTGAGAGTCTCACCAACCTCCGACCAATAGCTTACTTCTCCAGGAAATTTTCTCCAGCAGAAGGAAATTATGATATTGGTAACAGGGAATTGCTTGCCATCAAGTGGGCATTCGACGAATGGAGGCATTTCCTTGAAGGAGCTAAACACAAGGTCAGGGTACTAACTGACCACAAAAACTTATTGTACCTTGACAAGGCCAAACGCCTAACCCCTCGTCAGGCGAGGTGGGCATTGTTCTTTACTCGTTTCGATTTTGAGATAACCTATCGTCCAGGTTCTAAAAATGTCAAAGCTGATGCCCTATCGCGGAGTTTTGATGCCAGTAATGTCCTCAAAGGTGAACCAGAAAATATACTTGCGCCTGGGGTGGTCCTTGCCATCCTTCAACCTGATCTTGCCACTCAGGTGGTAGAGTCTCAGTCCCTTGCCCCTGAAAATACTCCGGAGGGAAAACTCTTTGTACCCCCCAATCTCCGGCTTAGAGTCTTGGAGGAAACTCATTGTTCTGTTCTGGCTGGTCACCCGGGAATTGCTGGTACCAAGTATCTCCTCTCAAGGCAATATTGGTGGCCATCTTGGTCCCAAGATGTAAAATTATTTGTTGAGGCTTGTGAGGTCTGTGCTAGGTCCAAGGTCCCTCGTAGGTTACCAGAGGGCCTCCTCTACCCTCTTCCTATACCTAGGAGACCTTGGACCCACCTCGCTATGGACTTCATCACAGATTTGCCATTGTCCAAAGGGAAAACAGTGATCTGGGTGGTGGTGGACAGATTCTCCAAAATGTGTCACCTTATTCCGTTGAAAAAACTCCCCAATGCTTGTACCTTGGCCACGCTGTTCATAAACCATATCCTAAGGTTACATGGGGTTCCTGAAAATATTGTCTCTGACAGGGGAGTTCAGTTTGTCTCCAAATTCTGGAGAGAACTATGTGGTCGTTTGGGGATTTCGTTGTCCTTTTCGTCTGCCTTTCACCCCCAGTCTAATGGGCAAACGGAGAGGGTAAACCAATCTTTAGAACAATTTCTTAGATGTTTTGTATCGTGTTCTCAGGATAAATGAGAATTGCAATTATGGATATAATCCCAGGTATTCATCAGCTCACTCTCCAGAGTCTGTAAATCCTTCAGCTGAGGTTATCTATCAAAGACTGTGCACAGTCTGGGCCCAGGCTCTTGAGAGCCTGACTAAAGCCCAGAGGTCATCTAGCATACAAGCTAATAAAAGACGTATATCTGGCCATGAATATCAGGTAGGGGACAAGGTGTGGCTCTCCACGAGAAATCTTAAGCTCAGAGTCCCTTCTGGGAAATTAGCACCCAAATACATTGGTCCTTATCTGATTACAGAAATCATTAATCCTGTGTCCTTCCGCCTACAGTTACCCAATAATATGAGGATTCACAATGTCTTTCATAAATCATTGTTAAAAAATTATATAGTTCCTGTGCTTCCAGCAGTCCTCCCTGCTCCTCTGGTCATCCAAGGTGAGCTGGAGTTTGAAGTGGACAAGATTTTGGACTCTCGCCAAGTTCAAAATTCCGTCCAATATCTTGTCCAGTGGAAAGGATTCGGTCCCGAGGAAAATACTTGGGTTGCCAGTAAGGACATACATGCCTCACGCCTTATCCGGCAGTTTCATACCCGTAACCCCTCTAAGCCTGGTCCTTTGAGTGAGGGTCCGGTGGCCCCTCATAAGAGGGGGGGTACTGTTAGGAATATGACTTTGCGCTCCTCGGTCCATGCTGGGCGGTCGAGGAAGCGCTGAGTTTGTCTGTGTTTTTTTACTCTGTCTGAATTATGTTGTATTTGACAGCCACACCCGCTTTTCCTGGCAGACTCCTGGCAGTGCAGGGGTTACTGCTCTGCTTGATCTTCTCAGCTAAACTTGCTGCTGGGATCAGGGCTGGTCCAATCATCTGCTGGACTTAGTCTCTGATCCCAGATAAAAAGCAGCAAGTTTCTCCCTTCCCTGCTGACTATTAGAGTTCACTCGCCTGCTCAGCTCCCTGTTTAGTTCCTCTGATCTCTGTATTCTGGACCTTCTGCATCTGACCTCGACTATTCTCCTGTTTGCTGTTTTTGTACTTCGCCGCTCGACTGTTGCTGACCTGGTTTGTCTGACACCTCTTATTGTGTTTTGTTTGTCTGTCCGTGCTCTGTGTGTCGCACCTATTTAGTGTAGGGACCGACTCCGTGGTTGTCCGGGCCGTTTAGGGCCGTCCGTGGCAATTAGGCAGGGTCAGTGGGTGGGGTCAGCTCAGGGCTCACTGTCCGTGTCTTGTCAGACTGCCTTTTCCATACTGACCATAACACATGGGTAGAGGAAGTGTGTGGGTTTTTTGTCACTGGACTTTGTAGAGGAAGGACGCACGCCAGAACGCTCCCTACAGCAGTCTAATTGGGCCCTGGCCCTCTGCCAGGTCCCCAGTCTCAGTGTGCAGTGCAGAAGCGGACTCAGGCACATGAAGTTAACCTTTTCTCCGGATAGAGCAAAGTTGCTAAGAGCCTAGAAACTCTATCTCGCAGTGCAGGGAACCCTCAGCATTCCGCTCATCCCAGGTAACAAGGTCTGGGACTTGTGTCACCCACTAGGATGGGTACCCCCTATTTCCTACCTCCAACATCCCAGCAGAGCACAGTACTACTTGGGTTTGGACTCTCACGACATTCTCCTCTCTGCTCCTCTGATTCTTCTTTATACATCTCAACACACAATCCAGTCAGCACGACTGTACTACCTCTTATACTTTCATCACAGATCTGGATGCTGAACTATTAAGTGTCTTATCAAGTGTCAAGTATTTTGTCAATGAAAACCTGTATGACCTGCTGCATACAAGTATCTTCAGAGTAAACAAGATTTTATTTATTGTAAAGAGACTCTGTGATCCTTCATCCCGCACCAGCACAGTATACACACACTCCTTGGGAAATTTCCCCTTTCCGTGGGTGGCAGTACCAATAGTCTGGGTGGGTCATTACTCCACTCTGGACCACCCTAATAACAACCCAAGGGACCCCGTAGCAGCCCGGCAGGTCACTGACCACAGGTGAACAAGGTGTAACTGGCCCTGTAAAATAAAAGCAGGTGTGCCCCCATACCTGTGTTCCCTAACAGCACGGGAAGTAACACCCTAGGGTCTGGCTACATCTCGGCCAACCACCATAGAGCTGGCGTCACACTCCACCACCTAGCAAGTGACCGGCCGTACCACCTTCATACTACCGCGGGTGTGTCACCACACAATGGTGACCGTTGCGACCCCTATCACTACGCCACTGTACACAAAGCTAGTCATACTTTGCATTGTTGATGACTCTGCTGTAGAGTCTTATTGTTATCTTATTATTGTTCCAGCCTTATGTTTACTGCACCTACAGATTATTAATTGACTTGTCATGTGGCCAATCAGAGTAACTGCTGCTCTATGTTCCTGATACTTATTGTATATCATCTTTTCTGAGTACCCCAGACCTAGGTCTTGTGTATTGTATTCTAGACTAATGGGCCATAGTATGTATCTTGTATCTGTGTCCACATTTCTGTTTAAATGTCCTGAACTACAAGGCAGCTTCTGCTGTTCCCATATTACAGTGCAGATCTACTGTTCCTGTTTTGCAACTTAAGGCTAGGTTCACACTATGTAACTGTGCGGCTGTATTTGCGGCTGTAATTGTGCGGCGGTATTTTTGGTGGTTCATGTGTATGCTTGGAAGTATAGGATATGCGGCTGCACAGTGCACACTATGTATGAATCTACGGCCCGATCGTAAACGGACCCGTAAAAAATGAACAAGACTATTGTTTGCGGCTGGAAATGCGGCCGTGGATTGACAGGCGGTCCGTACAGAGTACTTCAAAAATAGCCGGCAATGATGCCGAATGCCGATGCCTCTAATAGTTAATATATTAAATTAATAAAACACATTTTCTTTGTAATAAAGTCCCTTTCGTTGTTCAATAATTTAATTTAAACGAATCTATCATTTTGCAATTAAATATACTGTTAAAATAAATATATATATAAATAAATGTTTATTTATATATATATATATATATATTTTTTTTTTTTTTTATTTTAACAGTATATTTAATTGCAAAATGATGGATTTGTTTAAATTAAATTATTGAACAACGAAAGGGACTTTATTACAACGAAAATGTGTTTTATTAATTCAATATATTAACCATGAGAGACATCGGCATACTGCAGAGGATCGCAAACCCCGGTAATAGCGATTCATGTAAACCGTGTTCCCTGCTTTCCCAGATGCATCCAGAGGTGTTTGCATCACTTTCTTAAGATTTTATTTGTTATTTTTAGTTGAACCAGATTTCCAAGTAAATGACCGTATGTTTTCAGCCGCATGTCTATTTTTTCCCACGGCCGTAGTTTCATCCGCACATTTACCCAGCCGCATAAAAAATACAGCCGCACACATACATAGTGTGAACATAGCCTAAAGGGGCACTCCAGAGAGTGATATTTTTTTCAAACACATTTCTTTGATAAAGTTATATTTCTTTGTAATACAACTTCCCCAAAAGAAATGTAATATATATATATATATATATATATTTATAATTATTATTATTATTATTATTATTATTATTTATTATTTATTTATACATATACACATTATTTATACATAATTTTACAAAGTGGCAGCAGTAAGGGGTATGCAGGCTTCTCTGTTGCCACCAACATTCATGCCCCTCTCACAGCAGCTACCCTCTGTGTATTGTACATGGGGGGGGGGTACCTTGCTTTGCATTAATAGCTATGAGCTGCAACACTGGTTCAAAGTGTTCAATAGCCCTGCAGTTCCCAACATGAACATCAGTAGTGGCAGAAAGGCCTGTGTCCCCCCTTACTGCTGCCACTTGTAAAATAATGTTTGAATAAAATAATCTTTTAAAAAGCAAAAAAAAAAAAAAGAGAAAAAGAAGTACCCCTTCTAGATTAAACACATACATCCATACAGGTTTTATTTGTTTTTATTGCAACTGCAGGAAACAGAACTAATCAATAGATCAATAGACACCATAAATAACCAATAACTGGTGATGTATTATTAAAAAGCACATTCTATTATTAACTCCAACCCTGGGTTGGTTGGGAATTCTTTAGTGGTCTGATAATAGTATTAAATAATTGAGTTATAATAAGACTTTAAAGTAGTTATTCAGCTGATCTATGCTCTGGGTGGGTCATCAATATTACATTAACATGGGTCCAACTTCCAGAACCCCAACTCATCATCTGTTTGAAAGGTCCATAGTGCCTAACTGAGTGCTGCCGGCTCTTCTATGTCCATGTGTGCTCCGTTCCTATGGACCCATCAAACAGATGATCAGATGGGGAGTCGGATGACCACCAATCCGGTAATGATGACCTAGGTTGGACCTGGCCAATCCTTTTAATACATACTGGTTGCACTGGTTTTCTTACAAAGTTTCTAAACTTTTTACAAAAAAAAGGAAGTGGCTCTGTGAAACCACCCTGACTTCTTCTGTGCACTCTTCCCAGTTCTGTGAATGTTTGTTCGCAGTCTGGTTACTATAGTTATGTTTAGGAACATGCACAGATCTGTACTGTAGATGTGTCTGTTGGTTTGTACAAGGGCTATGAAGGCCTATAGCAAATCAAGAGGCTTAAACTACTTGTTTATGGCCTGGCCACCATGTATTGGGCATGCTTGACCATTTGGAGGAACGTGATGCTAAGCGTTGTTGGTGGTGGACGTCATTACACACACACATATGTTGTATATTATAAATCTTTGTACAATATGTCTTATTATGGGAGTGTAACCAGCGAGAGAGTTACATGTGGTTTCATTGTATGTCAGTCATGTGTATTATAGTGATGGAGCAATGATTATTCCTATGGAATTACTATCCCTTTAATGAAATTTTTTTTTTATGCTTTTTCAAAAAATTCAAGAACATTCAAGAAAATCTAAAAACATTCACGTTCCAGAATGTTCTTAAAATTTTCATAAGAAGTTTCTTCCCAGGACGTGACCCGTTTTGGCCGTTGGGATCCCTGATTTTATTTTGTTTCCAAAAACCTAAACACAAGGGGGGAAGATTTATCAAACATGGTGTAAAGTAAACCTGGCTCAGTTGTTCCTAGTAGGGATGGTCTGAACCTGCCGAGGTTCGGGTTCGTACGAACCCGGACTCTCGGCAATGATTCCCAGTTCTATGGTAGACACAACATTCACAGTCCCTCCCTCTGTGGCACAGTCGCACCTGCGGGGGACCATTGCACAGAGCAGCCTGCACCAGGGCCCACCCTGCCCACCCAGCACAGTGACTGAAAGCCACCCACAGGGAGAGCTGCCCAGCCAGCCCACACGGCACTCCGCACCCCACAGGAACGGAGCAGCCCACACCCTATTGGGGGTGGGGGGCCCTATACAGTATTTTGCTATGTGACCACATGAATCCTAGTTAATTCCCTGCCCTGTACATGTCTCACCTGAACGCTAAACGTTTATCGATACAATTCTTGTTTACTATAAAGAGGGACTGACGTATATCCGTGTACTGTACACTGGTGTGGAACATATTGACACCATACATACAATAGTTAATAAATCGATCAATAAGCACATATTACAAGCGAGTTACTGACACCTAAACCCAATAACCTGAACTTTGCCCGCGGGACAATATCTTTATTGAGCAATCCCATTTTTCGAAGACATTTTATCACACGTAATATTTGCCGCAGGGTTTGCCCACGTTAATTGCTTTACTAAAAGCAACAATTTGATACTACATGGATTGTAATACATCAGGCAGAATAAACACTGCTTCATCGAGACCTCGTGCCATTGCCAACTATTGATTGACCTCAAAGGATTAGAGTTAATAAATTATCTTGCGGGAAGACTTTGGACTTTATTTTGTATGTGGAAAGTTTCCTGTGTGTAATACGGGGTGAGATACAGATTGGCAGTATCATGTTGGGGCAGCAGGGATAATAACTGGCATATGGGTTATGGAGAGCACAGTTACATAACCTTCCATTTGGTTTAGTGTTTTGGATTCAGATCTGACTTTTCGGAGAATGCAAAGAAGAGCTTAAATGGACAGTATAAAATCTTGCTGTGGTTACGGAGTCTCAGTTTATACAACTACACTAAAGAAGAGCGAACCTCCAGCGCGCCTGGGTTCATCCAAACCTGAATTCTCAACATTTGATTACCGGTGGCTGGAGAAGTTGGATGCAGCCCTAGGGAGTCTATGGCCTATGGCTGTATCCATGTTTTTTTATTAAAACTCCCTGGGGCTGCATCCAACTTCTTCAGCCACCGGTAAGGATTGATACAATTAATAACAATTTAGATCCATGGACAACCCCTTTAATCCCTTCATGACCCAGCCCAAAATGGCCTAAATGACAAGGCCAATTTGAATTTTTTTCCTCCTCGTCTTCTAAGTGCTGTAGTGCTTTTATTTCTCCATTCACATGTAAGGACTTGTTTTTCAGGGACAAGTGTGCTTTGTAATTGCACCTTTCAATTTACCATAAAATTACAGAACCCCAAAAATATTATTTATGGGGTAAAAAATGCATTTATTTTTTTTTACATTTGTAAAACTGTTTTGATGACTTTTTATTATTTTATGTTAATGTATAATATAACAAAAAAGTTAGCAATCCTAATTTTTTTTTTTGCAAAGGAATAATATTATTACTTGTGCATAATTGCAATTGTCCAATCTGTTATATTTTAACAGATTGGACAATTACGCACACCACGATATGTGTGTTTGTTCATTTAATTATTTATACATGTTTTAAGTATATAATGGGAAGGGGGTGTTATATTAACTTTTATTGGGGGAGGGGTTTGGGCATATTTTTAAAAATATTTTTATTTTATTATTTTTTACACTTTTTAAGTCCCCCTAGGGGACGTATATTAGGACCCACCAATGGAAAAGGAGGCTTATCTCTAAAAGGTGTATATCCACTTTGAATTGCATCATCAATTTTGCCCGTATATACAGAGGAAATACTATCGGTACTGTCTAGTAGGTATTTGACGATCAAGCCATTCGAAATAGTGAAGTGGAGACTAGTTGGTTCCAAAGATGCCATCAAGTGAAAACATTTTCTACTGGACCCTTGGGGCCCTTTGTCATGTCAGGTCCTGGAGAACCCACTGGAGAATTTATTAAGACTCTGGTTTGCCAATCAAACAATGGAGACAACAGAAGAAAAAATCCTGATTGATTAAAAAAACACTGACAATCATAAATAGCCATAAAGAATAAGGAAAACAAAGGGTGAGCGAGAACCAGACCAAATTGATACCAGCCTCGTCTCAATACCAGCCTCAACTTTTTGACCTTCTACAAAGCAATTCAAAACCAGATTTTATTCCAAGAGGGGCCAAAAGTCCAAAAAAGTTTCCATGCCTTGGTCAAGGAATTCAGACTGAAGACTCCTCTGGGATAAAAAAAAAATGAGAAGAAGAGTGATTTCAAACTAAAATGAGAAGATTCTATTCTTATACTGACACTGCATTTGATTTACATTGGCCTTCAGAGCAGAAAAAGGCTGTAAAAACTTTACAGGGTTTCCACAGAAGGAACATGACTGTGGGTAACACCTGACCGAACATGCTCTAAGTTTCCTATTGTCTCCTAGATTTTTTATTCTTTTTTTGCTTTGCTCTTCCTTCTCTTTTATATTGTGGAAACAATAAGGTTGTCTGCAAATGCTTAGAGGTCATAGCGTAGGCATGGAAAAGACAATTATAGAATACACTGAAGTTTTATTGTTTGGTGTTTTTGATGTTTCTTAATTGTGTCTTACATAATGCACAATAATGCACTAACTGCATGGAAACGGCACCGCGAAGGAATGTAAGAGACATACCTTTCTCCTCGGCCCCCCGTGTGCATTAGGGGACTAGATTAGTCTAACCTTCTGAGAGTTCCCCTTTAACCCCTTAAGGTCAAAGCCAATTTTCGTTTTTGCACTTTTGCTTTTTCCACTTTATGTTTAAAAGTCCATAGCGCTTGCATTTTTTCACCTAGAGACGTATATGAGCGCTTATTTTTTGCGAAACCAATTGTACTTTGCAATGACTGGCATTATTTTTCCATAACATATGCTGTGAAACCGGAAACAAATCATTTGCGCTGTCAAATTGAAAAAAAAAAAGGAATTTGTTTTGATTTCGGGGAGTTTTGCATTTACGCCGTTCACCCTCGGTAAAACTGACTTGTTATTCATGTTCCTCAAGTCGTTACGATTACAACGATATATAACATGTATAACTTTTCTTGTATCGGATGGCCTGTAAAAAATTCAAACCATTGTTAACAAATATATGTTCCTTAAAATCGCTCCATTCCCAGGCTTATAGCGCTTTTATCCTTTGGTCTATGGGGCTGTGTCAGGTGTCAGTTTTTGCGCCATGATGAGTTCTTTCTAGCGCTACCTTGATTGCGCAAATACGACTTTTTGGTCACTTTTTATAAAAATTTTTCTGGATTTGATGCGACCAAAAATGCGCAATTTTGCACTTTGGAATTTTTTTTGCGTTTACCGTACGAGATCAGGAATGTGAGTAATTATTAGTTCAGGCGATTACGCGCGCAGCGTAACTAAATATGTTTATTTATTTGTTGATTTATTTATTTATATTTATGAAATGGGGAAAAGGGGGGTGATTTGGACTTTTAATAGGGGAGGGGATTTTTTATTAATAAAAAAAAACATTTTTACTTTTATTTTTACTTTAACTAGAAGCCCCCCTGGGGGACTTGTATATAAAGAGCACTGATCTCTCATAGAGATCAATGCTGTGTATATACACAGCAAAGATCCATCAGATCGGTCATAGATTGCTATGGCCTGCTGCAGACCATAGCAACCTATTGTCGAGCCGGGATCAGCTTCATTACGACGCTGAGGCCCGGCGCATGCAGAAGAACGGATCTCCCCCCCGCGATTGGGAAGCCGTGCATGCGCTCTCCAGAGATGAGTCCAACGCCCATAGACAATGACTAGTCCCCTTTAAGAACTGTATTGGATGGTATAAGGCTGATGGTATAAGGCTGGGGTAATTTACTTGTTGAGGCAAGTAGGCAGTACTTTTGTGAGCAGTGTATAGATAATGTAAAATAAAGGGATTGGTCTATATGATAGCTGCACTGTAGAATAAGTTTGGTATTGAGTGATGTTTGAAAAAGGAGTGAGCTCCATCTCATATGGGTGCAGGACTGTTTGTTATTGTATAAAGGCCACCAGGAGAAGTCCATCTGGACATGAGGACTTGACCTTGGCCATATCTGCCAGGACATCCACAATCTCTTCTAGTGCAATGGGATTATCCATTATTAGAGTTGAGTGAGCCTTGAGCATGCTCGGGTTTGTCCCAACCCAAACTCTCAGCATTTCATTACTAATGGCTTTCAAATCAACTGGTGCCAGAAAGCCTCAAAGATTTGTAATTTACTTGTAATAGAAAAATCTCTAGTCTTCCAGTACTTATCAGCTGCTGTATGTCCTGCATGAAGTGGTGTATTCTTACCAGTTTGGACAGTTTTCTATGGGGATTTGCTACTGCTCTGGACAGTTTCTGACATGGACAGGGGTGGCAGCAGGGAGCACTGTGTCAGACTGGAAAGAATAAAACACTTCCTGCAGGATATACAGTAACTACTGGAAGAAAGGAGACTTTTATTTAAGTGAATTAAAAATTACTTTCTGGCACCAGTTATTTTGATTCATTTGAGACCTTTTTAGATGCATACCAGTATGTTAGATACGGGTAGTGATGAGCGAATAATGAGATATTCGAATATTCGATATTCGTACGAATATCCTGCGAATATTCAATCGAATATTCGATCCCATTAAAGTCTATGGGAACAAGTATTCGATTAGTGAAAAACATCTATTTGACCATTTGGAGGGTGAAACCGGAAGCTGGGGGATTTGAACGCTTATCGAATATTTATTGAATATTCGCGGGACATCCCTACGAATATCGAATATTCGAATATCTCACTATTCGATCGAACAGTATTCGCTCATCGCT
This sequence comes from Dendropsophus ebraccatus, assembly GCF_027789765.1. Classification (NCBI taxonomy): domain Eukaryota; kingdom Metazoa; phylum Chordata; class Amphibia; order Anura; family Hylidae; genus Dendropsophus; species Dendropsophus ebraccatus. Next base: position 17,024,791 of record NC_091468.1, on the reverse strand, counting down.
AATAAGGGGGTCTGCGACAAATGCCACTATGCATTTAGATGGTAATAAAAGTTTTGCTATATTAACAATTTACCCAGTTGGCCCTGAGCCCATATAAAAAAAATATAGAGAATATAAAATGCCATTAAGAAAAAAAATCCAAGAAAAGGAAGCGTTACCTGCCATTATGCATCTTAGCATAACGGAGGATCTATAGACCATAGTGTTTATAGCCGGGATTCTAAGCCAGACAGGTCCTCACAAATAATTACTCAACAATAAGAAGCCCCCTGGGTGCCGCGTGTCAGAACTTCTGGAGACACATGAAGCAATTTATCACTTCTGAGAATTATCGCTCCGTGTTTCGCAAACACAATTTATAAAGGAATCATAAAAGCCATTTATGCGCAGTCGTGTTTGGCACCGCCATGCTGAGACACAACAGATTCCGTCGGCGCGGGAGAAAGCTCACAGCCGTGGCACCGACTTGCAGCGCTGCAAAACAAAAATAATTAGCAGAAGTCGTTTCTTAAACAGCTCTGGGTCATTTTGAGAGTTTGCAATAATTCAAAGACGCGTCAAACCTGCCGAGCCGCTGGTATTAATTATTAAAAAGGATAGAAACAAGGAGATGCATAAAGAGGCAGAGCCACATCGAGGCGTAAATACAGGATAAAGCACGGCAATAGCGGAGGAAAGTGGAGACTCTTAGGGATTTTTTTCAGTTTTTACAGAAGCTTATGTTTTTCTTAAAACAGTTTCCTTAGAAAAACTTATTTTCATATACCCTGAGTTAAAGGAGAACTCCAGAGTTTTTTTTTAAATCCGGCAGCCAGCAGGGGGCAGTTTAATAACAAGTAGGAACTTACCTCTCTCTGTGCCCGCGGTGAGCGGTGGGACTGGCCTCAGGACCCCTGAAGGAAGTCATTCCCCCCAGTCATGAGGACATCACATCTTGGGGGAAAATGCCTTCATGCAGGGGTCCCGAGGCCAGTCCCACCGCTCGCCGCAAGCATGGGGAGAGGTACGTTCCTATTTGTTATTAAATTCATTGCCACCTGCCCCTATTGGCTGCCAGATTTTAAAGATTCAGTCCCGGCTGATGGTCTGACCGCTCAGCCAATCAGTGAGTGGAGCGGCGTCACATCCCAGTCACTGACTGGCTGAGCAGCCAGTCCAACATGTTACGTGTCAGCTCTGGAGATCCTACAGCCCGACGGGGGTCCCATGGGTAGTCCTACTGCCGGCTGCGGGCATGGAGATGTAATGTTGATGCTGACTGTGGCATCTAAGTGGTTAAACAGAAGAAGAGTTATACAGTATATGGTATGACTGTAATCATAAGGTCACACTGCATGAAGAATGTCATACAAATAAAACTCAATAAACTACGGTGGGATTGCTGTGTATTTTCATCTCTTTATCTATAAAATTATACATTATTCTCCAACAACAAAGAAAGTCAAGAGGAAAAAAAAAGTAGTGATTTTAAATGTGAGAATTAAAAAGAAAAAAAAAAAAAAAGAAAAAAAAAATATCCCCATGGCTTCATCCCAAGACTAAAAAAGGACTATGTCCCTAAGGGGTTAATGCACTGCGGGCTTAGATATTATCAATCGTCTTGTCATGTTACCCAGCAGGAGACACATGATACTGGTATTTAATTAGTAGGAGACAATCCATCCCAGCAGGGCTTGTGGTTTGTGGTCACTTGGCGTTAAACCATCTTTAATACCTCCCAAAAACCAGTGTTACCTTATTAGCAGCAAAGATACAAGTAATGTTGGCTGTAAGAAGACTGGTTTAAAGGGATTACAAAAACACATCCAAAAACAGTGCCACCCCTGTCTTCAGGTTGTGGATGTATTACAACTTGGCTCCATTCACCGTAGGACACTTGGCTGTAATACAGGCACACTTATAATATATTAGTGGCACATGGAAATATGTAACCAGTTCAGAGCCCCCTGCTGACATCTATAGAAGGGGAGTGCTGAAGGTTGCGGAACGTACACAATTGAGAAAAAGTTTGATGTCCAGGCTGCCATTATGACAAGTGTCTAGGAGGTGGATTTCTTATTTAGGTGTCCAGAAATTTAGATTGTGGCTCCTCCCCTCAGCTATGAATGACACCTCTAAACATCCCTTTGATTGTCACTAAAGTTGTCACTCACAGAGGAGGGGAGGAGCCAGGAGAGCTACCCTCTGCTGCCCCCGTTGGCTGCGTCAGGCATTGCGGGGCTAAACATACCCTGGGCTAAACATAATTTCATAATTTTCCAACAATAACAACTAACCTACCTTTCTTATCACTGCAGCAGGTCTATCATCCCTTAACAACAGTAAATCATTAAACACGGGCAGTAAAGCTGCAAAACAGAAAGTAGGAAAGTGGGTTAATAATATTGGATTTATTCCAATTCTGAAATTAACAAATGAGGACAAGGGGAGAGTAGTGTAGTGAACCCCCTTATTGAAAGTTTGATGCTGATAAACTTTTAGCTATTATCTAGAGTGGGGGGTAGGTACAAAGAGTGTCTCCCTCTGGAGGACTATCCATTAGACAGGAGGCTTAATAATTTCATGGAGCCCTGTGTAATGCTTTATTTTACCTGTGGTGGCGCTGCAGGAAAACACTAACACTGGTTAGCTTCACTACAGATTACAGCTGATCACTGGTGGTCACAGGCCATTGTTTGAGAACCCTTCTTAGAAAAAAGTCCAACTGGGACACCCCCTAGAAATACAACTGGTTATAGCAAAAACGTATAACTTTTATACAAGGAGTTACATTACATATAGGAGTTATAGCAATGAGGGACAATAATTATGTAATTACTGACGTCCAAAGTTACTAAGAAATATCTTCACATTTTTTTTAAATTTGCAACAGTAACAGAGGGGGGAAAATATTGGTGAAAATCCCTTAAAGCTTAGGGCCTTATTACAGAAAACGATTATCGTTCGAAAAATCGTTAGATCATTCGGATTTGAACAATAATCGTTTAATTGAATAGCAGACAACAATTAAATGACCATCCAGAAATCGTTAGTCGTTTAATAGAGTTTGGACCTATTTTTATCGTTGATCATTTGTAAATTGTTCGTATGGAATAAGACGTCGTTTGGTCGTTTGCAGTATCGGTGAACGCAATAGTGACAACAAGACGACCGCAAGAACGATCATAAGTAACGATCATCATTCCGTGTAATTAGGTGAACAATTCCAGGTCGTTCGTAATAGCGGTCGCTTAAGATCGTTTATCGTTAACCGTTGATTGTTGAAAAATCGCTTCGTGTAATAGTACCCTTAGTGTCATCTTCTGGCTGTTTATGCCACTGCACAAGAAAGAGAATAAAGGGAAGGCCTTAAAGGGGCTGTCCAACCATGAAATCTATTTTCAACTGTCTTTTTTACTCTCTTTCTATGGTCTTTCTTGCTTTTCTACTCTACTTCGTTCAAGAAAAACTCTGTGCTCTGTTGTCTTCATAAGCCCAACTTGCTGTCTGGTATCCATACCGTAACACAGTTGCTGTTCCTATGTACACTCTAGGCGGAAATTCAGCCTATTCTATAATTAAGAAGGTGTAGTGGGAGGGATGTAGAGTAGGCTGAGTTTATGGCTAATATGTACACAGGAACAGGAAGTGTGTTACAGGATGTGCACCAGACAGGAAGTTGGGCTTATGAAGACAACAGAGCGGACAGTTTGTGTTGAAAGCAGAAGGAGAGCACGAAAGGCATAGAACAGTAGTAAAATAACCTTATTCACCAATATATGTTGAAAAATTTAAAATAGGTTTCATAATCGGAAAATCCTTTTAAGGATGCAGCATCTTCTAAAAAAAATTTTTTTTGCAGTACTACGTGAACCAGGCAGTGCTCGACCCTGATCAATGGTCCCCGATCCACAGAGGTTCAAATAGTCTGCAGCACACAGCAGGTTAATCAATGTAGGAAGTGGATTCATCCATTCAAAGTAACAGCGCCATTTCTATTATTTATCATCTATCTATCTCCTATCTATCTACACAGAAGGTTCGTGGTGTGAACAACGTCCACAGGCACCCACTTCGTGTTTCCTGTAGTGCCACTCATCATCCTTCACTATCTATCTATCTATCTATCTCCTATCTATCTATCTATCTATCTATCTATCTATCTATCTATCTATCTATCTATCTATCTATCTTCTATCTATCTATCTCCTATCTATCTCCTATCTATCTATCTATCTATCTATCTATCTATCTATCTCCTATCTATCTATCTATCTATCTATCTATCTATCTTTCTTTTATCTAGCTATTATCTATCTATCTATCTATCTATCTATCTATTATCTATCTATCTATCTATCTATCTATTATCTATCTATCTATCTATCTATCTATCTATCTATCTATCTATTTATCTAACAAAGGATATTGAGTGGCACTACAGGAAACACGCTTGTGTGCCAGTAGTCGTCGTTCAGACCACGAACCTTCTGTGTAGATAGTAGTGATGATCCACGGCACTCCAATGAAGTGAAAAAACTTATGATTTATTCAAAGAAAGAATTACATAGTGCAACACAGCAAGACACGACGTTTCGGCGGTACACCCGCCATTATCTATCTATCTCTCTCCTATCTATCTATCTATCTATCTATCTATCTATCTATCTATCTATCTATCTATCTATCTGTCACCTATCTATCTATCTATCTATCTGTCACCTATCTATCTATATATGGCAATAGAAGCAGCACCAAAAAAGATTAGAAATTGAATGCCAGCAGACGGATCCTCAGACCAAAGGATCAAAATCAGCTATTTAGGAAATACTCTGCAGCACTCCAAGATACGTGGAAAAAACGTGAAGAAATTTATTCCATAGTAGAATTCACAGCAAACAAGGTAAAAATACACGACGTTTCGGCGTACCTTACGCCTATCTATCTATCTATCTATCTATCTATCTATCTCCTATCTATCTATCTATCTATCTATCTATCTATCTATCTATCTATCTATCTCCTATCTATCTCCTATCTATCTATCTATCTATCTATCTATCTATCTATCTATCTATCTATCTATCTATCTGTCTCCTATCTATCTATCTATCTATCTATCTATCTATTATCTATCTATATATTACAGTTATTTAGAGCCTTCTTACTAGTAAAGGACCATTCATCGCCGTCCGCCTCAGTGTTGCAGAGACTTAGCTCTATCTTTAAGCCAATCTTTTCCCTGCGCATATTACAACGTGGGAATACAAAGGGGGGTTATGAGTAATGAAGCTTAAATTACAATGTAGAATATAGGAAATGAAGTTGGCAATTTGAAGAGCCTGAAATACTGATTATAGCTTAGGCTGTCGTCATCTGTTACTCGCTGAAAGGAAATCATCTTATCAACCAGAATGAAATCCCTCATTGTTCGGGATCCATCTGAAGATATGTGCCATAACACGATCTGATGAACCAGAAAAAGACTACTTGTTTGTAAATGTCATCAGACAAGTCCTATCTGCATCTCGTGAGGAGTCTGACTCTTTCTTGAGTAAATTGTTGTCAGTATAATATTCTGTATGTGGTATCTCTAGGGCTCCACCCTCAGTTCTTGTGGTGGAGTCTTCACATGGCCTTAATATTCCCTTATGGGGGGGATTTACTTGGTAATTTGGTGTTTTCCGTGCTCCTTTTTCTTTCATAGTCAAATATGGAGGTGACCTGTAATTTTACTACATCACTGCCATAAAGCAGTGTTCCCCAACCTGTGGCTTTCCAGGAGCTGCAAAACTACAACTTTTTCTAGCTTGTTCCTGTGGTTATTATACTTAGTATTATAGTTAGGGACTTACTTGATATTGACACATTCATATCCACGATGGACCCCAATGCAATTAGCATAGGGCAATCTGTTTTTAGGGGGGGGGGGGGCAAACTGGGTCAGGGGTATAGATGGGGGGGCAGAGAACGCAGTTGCACCTGGTACTGGTTGTTCTCTTTGCAACCAGCACCAGGTGTATTTACTTCTCTGCACCCTCCTTATCTACAGCCCAACCCAGTTTTCACCCCTAAAAATAAGACTTTATCTATTCTAAGAAGTAAAGGCCGATGAGGAGAGGCAAGCAATTCCAGCCTGTCAGATCACCACTTGCTCGCTCCTATTACAAAAATAAAATAATGAAATGGTTGGGGATTATCATGCTGTAGTATTGAAGAGCAGACATTTTGTGGTCCTGCGTACAGGCTCCATGTCCGATGCCTTTAGGCCTTATCAGACCACCACCCGGGCTCATTTACTCATTTACGGAGCCTATTACCAGGCTCGATCACCATGTCAGGAGGGCCACACGATCCATCTCCTTAGTGCGGTCCCTCGCAAGCAGCCATCACTCAGATATCCTCTATTACATGGAAGATGTTTGGTCACCCCCCCACCCACACACACACACACAGATTTTATCTCCAATAGAATTGCACTTTGCTCAGTGACACATATAATCAAATTTAGGCTATGTTCACACTACGTAAGTTTCCGGCTGTAGCGCGTTCCGATGTACGGCTGCACAGTTCACACTACGTACGAACTTTCACCCGGATCGTACGCAGCGCCGTAAAAATGAACCAGACCATTGTTTGAGGACGAAAATGCCGTAACTTACGCCCGTAGCGTAACATGCGGTCCCGTACGTAGTGGCGATTTCTTCATTTTTTCCACTTTTCTTTGCCGATCCAAAAGGTTCTGTGGGGTGTTCGGGGCTAGGCGAAGATTTCCAAGTAAAAGACCGCTGTCAGATCGCTACGTAGGGCGCTCGGGAAGCGTAAGTAGACTACGGGCGTAAGTTCGCGGTCCGTACGTAGCCGGCCGCAACTTGCGTAAATTCCCGGCCGGAGTTTAACACATATATGTCCGGCCACGAAAATATGCGGCCGGACATATACGTAGTGTGAACATAGCCTTAATTTGCGTGCCCTGTAATTACCTGCTGTCCTCAGGCAATCACCTACCAGCCATACCTCTATACCCCCCAACCCCTACCAACCAGCCCTAGGCTAACTCCCCCCTTACACTTCACCGTTTTTCTAACCTGCCCCCACCCATGCCCCCTTCTTTTCCAATACAACTAATATCCCTAAACCTCTGCCTTTCAGCAATTTCTAGAATTATCCAGTCCCTCTAAAGCCCAGTCGTGCGGGTGTGTGGCTCTCCCGACACTCCACCGACATCATCTGTCGAGGGGACGAGTGTGATGGAAAATGACTACCCGAATCCTTTTTTCTCTATGAGACAAGCCGCCAAGTACAAGTTTTCAGCCTCTAATTCAGGGTTAGGGAACCTTGGCTCTCTAGCTGTTGCAAAATTGCACCTCCCATCATGCCTGGACAGCCAAAGCTGTCCCTACCTTGCTATAAATGAATATGAGCCTATTTTCATTCACTGACAACAAGAATTGATCATTATGCAATTTAAATTACGATATACAACTTTAAAAAAACAAAACAAATTCCATTCTTTAGTCACTCCCAGATATCTTCCATAGTTGTTGTTAGTAACGGCCAGGGCTTATATGTCATGTACTAAATGGATTAGCTGCAATAGTTAGCAGGAAATCTAATCCTACAATGGAGGATAAACCAATAAACAATGGCGTCACGGACCACTTGTAACAACCTATAGAGATAATAGTATGGCCCCTGCAGTCAGCAGAAGACACCAGCTATAATAAAACACAAACAAAAAACTATATATACCATATGACAATATTAATCAATGGTAATAAGCAACAGAGAACATGCATACAAATATAAGAATATAGTTAAAGGGTTACTCTACTTTTTTTTTAAAGTTAACTGGTGTCATGAAGATATATATATATATATATATATATATATATATATATATATATATATATATATATATACGCTTGGGAATTCATGATTCATGTGTCTATTCGGGGAGACAACTAAGCTAGCTAAGGATGTTTTTTTTTTTTTCTTTCAAATCAACTGGTTTCAAAAACTTATATAGATTTGTAAATTACTTCTATTTAAAAACCTCAATTCCTCCAGTACTTATCAGCTGCTGTATGTCCTGCAGTAAGTGATATATTCTTTGCACAGCGCTCTCTGCTGCCACCTCTGTCCATGTCAGGAACTGTCCAGAGCAGGAGAGGTCTTCTATGGAGATTTGCTACTACTCTGAAAAGTTCCTGACATGGACAAAGGTGGCAGCAGAGAGCACTGTGTTAGACTGGAAAGAATACACCACTTCCTGCAGGACATACAGCAGCTGATAAGTACTGGCAAACATGGCATTTTTAAATAAAAGTAGATCACAAATCTATATGACTTTCTGATACCAGTTGATTTGAAACAAACAAACAAACAAACAAACATAAAATTCACTGAAGCACTCTGTTCTCAGAACAAAATATTATAACCACCAAGTGTATAGAGGAGGCAACGGTAGCAATTGGCCTTTGTTTTTACAGGGGCCCAATAGACATTTTTTAATTGAATAGTTCTCTGTAATATACGTGGCACATGCTGGATAAGGTATTGTTAACGATTAACGACTAACGATAAATGATCGCAAACGAGAGTGTTATCATTAACCTGACATCGTTCACCATATTACACCGAACGATGGTCGTTAGATACGATCGTTATTATGATCGTTATTGTGATCGTTATTGTGATCGTTAGTGCGATCGTTTATTCCTTCTGATCTCAGGAAAACAATGAACAATGTGAAATTACACTGAACGATTAGTGAAAAAATTCAGAACTTGAGCGAACAAATGTGGAATTACAGCGAATGATTAGCGAACGATTAACGATAATTTTAGATTTTTCGATTGTTGCCTGCAATTAAACAAAATAATTATCATTTAAATTTGAACGAAATAACGATTTTTGCACGATAATCGTCCCGTGTAATAGGGCCCTTAGCATTAGGGTCCAGGAACTTCAAGTTGATGGCATAATTATTGCATAAATGGGTAGTAGGGACATATACAGCGGTGCCTTGGATTACAAGCATAATTTGTTCCGAGACCGCGCTTTTAATCCCAATCCACTCTTAAACCAAAGCAAATTTTCCATAGGAAATCACTGAAATGCTGACAATTGGTTCCACACCCCAAAAACAATGATTTTTTTATCTGATTAACATGTAAAACAAATGAAACAAATAGCTGAATATGTCACATTATAGGTTACTGTACAGTATAGCAATCAGCATGTGGAGTATAATGTATAGTAAGGGCATAAACCTGAAAAACAGCAGCAGTTTGTAGATACAGGATGGAATTGCGGATCCACATAATGTAGTAGTACAGTACTCTAGAGGTCTGTATGGTCACATGACAGCCATGGGGAGGGTGTTCAGCATGGACCAATCAGGAAGTGAGAATCACAGAGCTGTGCAGGAGGACAGTGAAAGAAAATTCTCTATACGGCAGTGTAATTGGATGAGTGTAAGTGTAGGCACATTATAGCAGCAGTGTGTATAACTGAGTGTGAGTGCATGCACATTATAGCAGCAGTGTGTATAGCTGAGTGTAAGTGCAGACACGTTATAGCAGGAATGGAGAGGATGGGAAACACAAGGACTGACAGAGACTGCAGGGAACATGAAGGAATGAGCAGGACAGATGTGGGCATATACATGCAGCACTCTCTGTTCAGGGAAGGAGGGGTTACAGCTATGAAGAGATTACCTCCACAGTCCTGTCCCCTGGTGTAAGCCCCAGCCTGAAGTGGATCTGCTATGATTTGGAAGGTGAGGGAGACACCCTGGGTCAGAGTACAGTGCTGTAGACCACCCTGTGTAGACCATGCCCCTCCTCCACTCCCCCTCCCACCCAGTACAGGGAGCTCTTAAACCAAAGCAATGCTCTTAAACCTAGTCACAATTTTGAAAAACTGTGAGATCTTAAACCAAAATGCTCTCAATCCAAGTTACTCTTAAACCAAGGTACCACTGTACTTCTAAAAGGCAGCGTTGAATGTTGTTGGCCCGGAAGGCATGGGACTAATAAGAGATCAAACAACATCTCCTATAATATACGTGCAGCCTCATTAAATACCGGAGAAGATCTGCATCTCCCAACCAGGAGACATCACCCAAATTTCACAGCTGGTGAGCATAGCTAGGTCTGGGTTACGTGCCAATGATCACCGGCCAAGTGTGATGACATCTGGACCTACTGGCAGCAGATAAGAAATGATGAGAGATATGACAAGGAGACCGGAGGAGGGAATGCGAGGATGAATACCTTATTATTAAAGCAGGCCCTATCTCCCAGATACTCATCTATTTCTTTTTTCACTTTCCATAAGATATTATTACATTTTTTCTACCACATTCCTTTACCACTCTCTAGGACGGGAGTGTAAATAGCATTCCTGGAAAAGTACATGATGTGAAGAGATCAGATTCTAGGACATCCATCCAAATGACCCTGACATGAAAAGACACTGGTGCCTGTCGCTGCTGCCTCATATTAAAGCAGAAACCATTAAGGGAATAAGTCACCCGAAACGTATTTATTGTTTAAAGTGTCACTGTCAATTTTTAATTTGTAATTAGGTTTATTAGCCGAAAAATTTATTTTTATCATGAAAAAGCAGTTTGAAGCTCTCCCCCCTGTCTTCATGGTTCTCTATGGAGAGGGGAGGGGTTGAGGGAGATGAGGCATCAAAACAGGACAACAAAGAGTTAATTTACAGCTACATCTCCAGGCTCTCTCCTCTGAAATCAGCACTGACCTCTAAATATTGGCTTTCACACAGGTCCCGCTGTGTAATCCTTTGTTCTCTGCTCTCTGCTGGTGACTAATCTCCTTCTTCCCACTTCCCCTCTCCAAAGAACAGACAGTGCTCGACTGATGTAAAAGAGTCGAGATTTCCTGATAATGAGCAGTCAATGAGGGGGGGGGGGGGGGGGCGGGGGAAAGTCTTTTTAAATGCAGATAATGGCATATTTGCCTAATAAAGCCAAATACAAAGATTAGTAAAATCACCTGTGACACTTTAAAACTAGAGAAAAAGCCAACTTTTCAAAAGTTCGGCATGTTGGTTGTTTGTGAAAGGAACGTTTGGATTTGTCCGAACGGATTGGTGCCGGTGCGGGGATGTAGGTGCGAATGGCGCTGGTCTATTCCACGGTACTGGCCCATCCCAGAGCACTGGGGGCAGGCCCACCGGCCTCCAGTGTGAAGAAATCCCCTCCCATTTGTGACCTGGCTTCATTGATTCAGTACTCCCGGTCCTGTGGAACAAACCAGTGGGGAGACGTGGGGCGTGGTTTCAGTGCAATTAAGCACTTATGATCAATAAGGAATTGACAATAAGTGCCCACATAGTAGGAAAAAACGCCCATAACTGAGACCTGAATACAGATGTTTTTGCAACAACAAAAAAAATTCCTTCTATTTACATATTGTTTTATTTTGTTCCCACAATGTTTTTTGGCCATTTTACAGGTGCCTTTTTTGGACGACCTTCATTTTGAGACACAAAGACAGCTACATAATGCAAATTATGGCTTTATTTACATTCCGAAATGAGGGTCATCCAAAAAAATGGCCGTAAAATGGCCAATAAATGACATTGTGGGAACATAGCCTAGTCTGTTTTTGAAATAGTTATTAGACATCAACTTGTAACACTGAGAAGTGTCAAAAAGCAAAGCGTGTACGTGCAGTACTGTGAAATTGCAGATCATTAGAATTTATTAAAATTTGTCAATTAAATCAGAGGTTCACAGAAAAGTCTAAGAAATTATAAAACACACACAAACCAACACAGAAATCTTTTAAACATTTCAGCTAAAAATAGAGTTGACGGGCAGCACAATGTAGAAACCCCCCACAATGTTGTGTAAGGCAGAAACACATGATTTAGCAAGCTGCTGGATGTGTTTGAGGAAACAAATAGAGGAAACATATCTTATGCAATATACCAGGAAGCAAAATATATATATATATATATATATATATATATATATATTATATTTAAGGTCATTTTGTGTAAAAATTCAGCGACTGGACAAAAGGAATTACGTACCGTCATCTTGTATAATAACATTCCAGTGGTTCGGGATCTGTTCTGTTTTTTTTTTTCTTTAAAATATTGAATGAACAATTTGTAAGTCATCTATTGGCCATTCCCACTGCTTCAAAATGGAGGCAGAGCCAACCCCAGTGGCGTACGGACCCATCAATGATAGGGTCACAATTTACATTCCACTTGATAGGTACAAAACTTGAACCTCAGATGCTTAGAAGATCATGAAATCTGTACTTATATGTCTGGTGTTAAAGCCACGCCCACGAGGAGCCTTTCCCACCCCCCCCCCCTTAATTTTATTTTTATATTATATGGCAGGCTTAATGATAACATATGCAACATATTTTTTATTCTTTTTTTTTTATTATATAGTAACCAAATCACTAAAAACATCACTCATCATTATATCTAATGAAATCAAATGTCATATAGACTATATAGTATCATTTTATAGTGTAGCATCCTTATATTATTTTACAGTTAATAGAGAAGTCCGCACAGACCCTTTTTTTTTTTTTAGCAAGTGCCGGGGAGGGAGAGGATAAAATAAATAAATACTTTTTAACCCCCCTTGCTCCAGCCCAGGTGGCCGCATACCGCTGCTCTAGTCCCCGAATCCTCAGTCGCTTCCTGGTCTGAGCGGGGACCCGGGTAGTGATGTGTGATGTCTGCTCAGCCAGTCAAAGGCCGAGGCGAGACCCCACTACAGCCGCTGATTGGCTGAGCGGGCCTCACACATCACTTCTCAGGTCCCTGCTCAGACCAGGAAGCGGCCGGGGGCCAGGGGACCAGAGTGGCAGTATGCAGCCATCAGCACTGGAGCAGGGGAGGTAAGAACACTTTATTTATTTTATCCTCCCCCTCCTCAGCACTTGCTAAAACTTTAGCCGGACTTTATGTTACTGTATAATTATATCTACTTGTTATAATCCTTTTTATGTGGCTGGATAGACTATAAGCCCTAAGGTACATCTGCATTGCCTGTAAATAAGCAACCCATATGGAGCCCCGAGTTGTCCCATAAATGTTTTTATATGCAAGAACACATGTGAATCCTATTACCAGTCAGGCCATAGGTATGTACTCTACACGTCTGTCCAATAGAACTTAGCCAAAACTACATGACAAAAATGAAATAGCTGGTAAAATGTGGTCAAATTAGCCAACAGTGATCACATCTACGACAGGCCAGATTTCCGGAAAGAACTATGCTGTTGCTTTAAAGCACATGTTATTGGTATGGGCTTGGTTCTGTACCAAATTGGAGAGATTCGCTTGGGACCAAGTGTTTTGACAGAGCTTTTCCAATTTTTACCACTAACTACAATGATCAGTCATAATAACATTATAACCACTGACAGATGAAGAACATGGATTATCTGATGACGATGGTGCCTGTTAGAGCCTGTTCACACTGCGGAAAACAAGCGGAAATGGAGTGGAGAGCCATGCTAGGATAATCCTGAACGGAGTCCTCTGTGACGTCACAGTACGGATCGCTGTAGGAGGCAAGAGTGTCCTCAACGCGTTTCAAAGGTTCGGACCTTCTTTCTCAAGATGCCCTCTTGAGAAAGAAGGTCGGAACCTTTGAAACGCGTTGAGGACACTCTTGCCTCCTACAGCGATCTGTACTGTGACGTCACAGAGGACTCCGTTCAGGATTATCCTAGCAAGCGGTTTACGCGCCACCGGCCGGGGCGCACGCTTTGCAAAGAAGTTACAAACAACTACAAAGGACGTAGAGAACCCTAACCTATTCCGTGGACCTTAAAGGAAATTGAAAGAAACTAAAACCTATCGGATGCTGTATCTGCTGATACGGAGGACTACAAGTCAGAACACAACCAGTACACCAATGTGGTGAGTGACTTTATTTTTAACAAATACATGGAAGAGAGTATGTGAATTAGTTAACCATTTTATTATAATATGGTAACCTTTTAGCGCGGCACAACACTATTATTACTTTTAATTATTGTTTTATTGAGTGGGAGCAGTAACCACTTGTTGGTAGCCTGCAGCTATACGGACACTGGTAACCTACGAACAGCTGTGTCTGTCAGGAGCGTGGTTGTTTTTTATACATTTTTTATGTTCTTGAGGAGGTGCTTGGAGAAGTAAAGTAGAAGAGAGGTAGTTGTAGCGGTGCTTGGAAAGTTGAGAGTAGAGGAGAAGAATTTGTTGAGGGAGTCCCAATCCAATGTAGCAATGTACTATGCCGGAACTCTAAAGAAGTACTTGTAGAGTGAGAAGTTTACTTGTACCTGTGTTTAGTGGGTAGTGGGACCCCTTAATGGAAGGGGTCAGGAGCATAATGCCCCAGGGACCACACTGCAGTCATTGTTCAGGAATGAGGACCATGACAAAGAGATCTGGGTGGTGACTTGGTCTTCAGAATCCCCCAGAATTCAGATGTGTCGGAGAAAAGAGATGTGGTGGAGAAACTCCATCCATGGAGACCGCACCTCACTCTAAAGCTGGCCATACACCTTCATAAACTGAAAGCCCAATGATAGTTATCTCCTCCCCATACGCAGGTCGAGGGTTCCTGTGTTCTTTAAGTAAGCTACTGCAGTGAGAGAGCTCACGATGGATGGATCTGCTATTAAAGGGGTACTCCGACGAAAATATTTTTCTTTCAAATCAATTGGTTTCATAAAGTTATATAGGTATGTAAAAGTGTACTACGGTGAAAATCTCTTTCTTTTAAATTTACTTCTTTTTTTATAAAAAGTTATATAGATGTGTAATTTACTTCTACTTAAAAATCCCAAGTCTTCCAGTGCGTATCAGCTGCTGTATGTCCTGCAGGAGTTTTTTTTTTTCTTCCAGTCTGACACAGTGCTCTCTGCTGCCAACTCTGGCCATGTCAGGAACTTTCCAGAGCAGGAGAGGTTTTCTATGGGGATTTGCTACTGCTATCGACAGTTCCTATCTCGGACAGAGGTGGCAGCAGAGAGCAATGTGTCAGACTGGAAAAAACACAACTTCCTGCAGGACATACAGCAGCTGATAAGTACTGTAGATTTTGAAATAGAAGTAAATTACAAATCTACATAACTTTCTGAAACCAGTTGATATGAAAGAAAAAGAGTACCTCTCTTATGATTAGTCAGAGGATCATCAATCACACATTGATGGAGAATACTAAAGATAACCTACCCTACTATGGAACCTCCCTATACCTCTGCATGAAATGGGTCAGTTTGCCCCCTACTTCCACATAAGAGGACTCTCCCTTTATAAGTAGCATGTTCGCAACGGGGCCCATTGGGAACCTGACTCTATGGGGGAGATTTATCAAACATGGTGTAAAGTGAGACTGGCTCAGTTGCCCCTAGCAACCAATCAGATTCCACCTTTCATTTTCCAAAGAGTCTGTCAGGAATAAAAGGTGGAATCTGATTGGTTGCTAGGGGCAACTGAGCCAGTCTCACTTTACACCATGTTTGCTCTCCCCCTATGTCTCCGGTAATAGAACCGATCTGCTAATTGTCTCCGAGGATCTGAATGTCAATGGTTAATGTTTAATGACGTGAACGGGATTTCAGGCTAAATGTAAAATATGTATGACGGTTTGCTGCATTTAAAGGGCCCTTTCAATAATTAAACATTTCCCTTTGATTACAGCGGTCCGGATCCGTAGGCGGAGATATCAAAGCTTTATGAGAAACAAATGTTGGGGAAGACTAGATGACAGAAAGTCAGGTCCATCCAGGCGTGCGCTCCACCGTCGCCTGCCCCCGGGGACACTCCGCATCTTCTAGGTGAGCTAAGGTTGTCCCTTTGCATTTACATTTTTCCGTTGAGTTAATATCTTGTAATCTGACATTAGGCCATCTGCTTTTTGGTTTGGGGCCATTCATTAATATGGAGCAGATACCTAGAATGCCTTCCATGTTGATTACAGAATGAAACGTCGCCCTATAACAGATAACATGTGAGCCTGCAGGGAGAAGCCGAGATGGGAAAACATAGCTCGTCTCATGTAACATTAGATATGAATGAAGGCAAAGAAAGCCAAAAGAAAATCAACTAAATTATAACTATCGCTCTATCTTCTGCTACCTCGCCTTTCATTCCCTGTATTCTGGGAATTGTTCTGTTGCATAAAAAAAATAAAAAATTCACTCTAGTCTGATTTCTTAAAGGGGTCTTTAAAAAATAAATAAATCAACTGTTGCCAGAAAGTTCTAGAAAGTCTTCCAGTACTTATCAGCTGCTGTATGTCCTGCATGAAGTGGTGTATTCTTTCCAGCCTGGCACCGTGCTCTCTGCTGCCACCTCTGTCCGTGTCAGGAACGGTCCAGAGTAGCAGCAAATCCCCATAGAAAACCTCTCCTGCTCTCAAGACTGGAATAATTACCACTTCTTGCAGGGCATACAGCAGCTGATAAGTACTGGAAGACTGGAGATTTTTAATAGAGGTAAATTACAAATCTCTGGCACTTTCTGGCACCAGTTGAACTGAAAGAAAAAAACTAAGGTGAACGATAGTTATATAGATATGTAAATGACTTGCATTTAACAATCTTAAGTCTTCCAGTATTTATCAGCTGCTGCATGTCCTGCAGGAAGTGGTGCATTCTTTCCAGACTACAATATTGCTCCCTGCTGCCACCTCTGTCCATGTCAGGAACTGTCTAGAACAGCATTGAGTGGCGAGGTAAACAGTACATTTCAAGTAGGTATATTAGTAGGTACAGTGGTCTAAAAGGATAGTGATGATGCTCTGTGCACTGATGCTTAGGGGACTTTTACACGGTCCGATAAAGGCCCGATAATAGCTGTAAACGAGCGACGATCTGCTAGATCAGCGCTCATTTACTGGGCCTATTACACGGCCAATAATCATTGAACAAGGGCAGCATTAACATTGTTACCGATGTCCTTGCAGCCCTTGCTTATACTCTATACATTACCTATCCATGCTGCAGGGCTCCTCCTGCGCTCTGCTTCTCACCCGGTCCTGTGCGCACCAACTTCATAGCAGCCTGTCTCAGCTGACAGGCCGCTTAGCCAATCACTGGCCGCAGCGGTCCCAGCCAGTGATTGGCTGAGCGGCCTGTCAACTCAGACAGGCCGCTCTGAAGCTGCAGCCCGCGGGACCCGGGGAGAAGCAGACTACAAGAGGAGCCCTGCAGCATGGATATTTAATGTATGTATGTATTACACGTAGCAATACGCAGTTGGCACCTGAGAATTATAGGTCCAAACCTATTTCAACGATCAGCCGATGATCGTTGTCATCGGCTGATCGTTGTGTTTACTACACAGAGCAATTATTGGCCGGATAGGGCCAAATCGGCCGATTATCGTTCCGTGTAATAGTACCCTTACTGTCACTACTACATTTGGTTGACCACTTAATCTGAATTTAATCAATGGCCGATTTCCAACTAATTCTCCGAAAGGAATATTGGGAGGTTCAATTATCTCCACCCAGAAGCCAAGAATATGCTGGTGAACTAGACGGTTCGTGATAACCATTGTCAATGATAATACGAGAGTCCAGGAGACGGGAATATATGCACTGATGCCTTTATAGTCACCAGAGACGTGCGTTATCTAAAACCTAGTCTAGCACAGGCTAGATGGGGTGCAAAGTAGATGAGTGCAACGTGAGCATGCTCGAGTCCAACCTTTGGCCTTTTGATTACTGGTGGCTAAAGAAGTTGGGTGAAGCCTTAGGGAGTCCGGAAAAACATGGATACGGCCTATGGCCTATGGCTAAATCCATGTTTTTCAATCAGCCTTAGGGCTGTATCCAATTTCTTCAGCCACCGGTAATCAAATGCCAAATAATTGAACTTGAGCATGCTCTAGTTGTGTCCATTCCTACTTTGTACCCCATCTAGACAGTAATAAACAGGCTACATGTTAGATAAGGCCCACCTCTGCATGATAATCCCGGGGTCACAGTCTCCAGAAGGGTCATGAATTAGCCATTTTAATATAGGAGCGTAATCAGGAATGAGGACATGTGATGAACCAGAGGACAAGATGAGAGCATAGCCAACAATGGATGAAAGGAAGCAGGCTACTAAATGGTTGGAGTGCTGGAACTATGCAATGACTGGTAGATGGGTCGTAACCAACCACCTATGCTATAATGGCTGAGCTCTTCATACCCTCACAGTCACATTGAAATTCTTGCCTTGTCTTTCTATTGACAGGAAACAAATTGCATGGAATACTTTCAATATGTGACAGGGACATGCCAAAAAGTTGGTCAGGAAAGAGAGGGAAGCACCATCCAGGAGCTGTCAATCATCTCAGTGCAGACAGCCCTATAGACTTATATTGCTGCATTGATGGAGATTGCTTTAAAGGGGTATTCCAGGGAAAATCCATAAATTAGCAATGGAAAGGGTTAACCAAGGTTAACCCTTTCCTAATATACTTACCTGTCCGTTTTTGGCCCCCCAAGGAGATCTCCGGTCCGGTCACGTGATGGTCCGGGCTGCAACTCGCGGATCCTCTTCTTCCGGTTCGGTGACGTCACCATAGCGGGCCGGCGTCGGCTCTCCTATTAGCAGCAGAGCACTAAACCCTGACTGGCTTGGTAGCGTGTAGCCAATCAGGGTTCAGTGCTCTGTGTCCCTGCTGTACCAAGTTAGCCGGGTGCTGATGTCCCCGGCCCCCCTCCTTCATGTATTATCACCCCGATCTCTCCCCCGGCCCTCTGTATAATTACCCCGATCTCTCCCCCGGCCCTCTGTATAATTACCCCGATCTCTCCCCCGGCCCCCCTCCGTCCTGTGTATACAGTCCTATTCAAAGATCGCTCAGCCCCCGGTGTAACTGCTGGCTGCGCTGGCCCCGATCTCCGCACCTGTACTCAGCTGACAGGCGCTGTGTACGAAGCAAGGAAGAAATCTCTCCTGCACTCACTTACACAGCGCCTGTCAGCTGAGTACAGGTGCGGAGATCGGGGCCAGCGCAGCCAGCAGTTACACCGGGGGCTGAGCGATCTTTGAATAGGACTGTATACACAGGAAGGAGGGGGGCCGGGGGAGAGATCGGGGTAATTATACAGAGGGCCGGGGGAGAGATCGGGGTAATTATACAGAGGGCCGGGGGAGAGATCGGGGTAATTATACAGAGGGCCGGGGGAGAGATCGGGGTAATTATACAGAGGGCCGGGGGAGAGATCGGGGTAATTATACAGAGGGCCGGGGGAGAGATCGGGGTAATTATACAGAGGGCCGGGGGAGAGATCGGGGTAATTATACAGAGGGCCGGGGGAGAGATCGGGGTAATTATACAGAGGGCCGGGGGAGAGATCGGGGTGATAATACATGAAGGAGGGGGGCCGGGGACATCAGCACCCGGCTAACTTGGTACAGCAGGGACACAGAGCACTGAACCCTGATTGGCTACACGCTACCAAGCCAGTCAGGGTTTAGTGCTCTGCTGCTAATAGGAGAGCCGACGCCGGCCCGCTATGGTGACGTCACCGAACCGGAAGAAGAGGATCCGCGAGTTGCAGCCCGGACCATCACGTGACCGGACCGGAGATCTCCTTGGGGGGCCAAAAACGGACAGGTAAGTATATTAGGAAAGGGTTAACCTTGGTTAACCCTTTCCATTGCTAATTTATAGATTTTCCCTGGAATACCCCTTTAAGGCGAGGAACGAAATGCGCTCGTGAGTTCTTTTTCCTGCTCGTTCTCCCGATCGGTGGGGGTCTTAACAGTGGGATCCTGACTGACAATTTAGCTACAGCCTTGGCATGGTATTAGATTAGATCTCAGCCACACAGAGATGTCATGACTGTACTGGAACGTCATGGTGACCTTAGTGGTTACAGACATGGCGGATGGCAGATTACATAGTAAGGCCTTTGGCTCCTTTCACCCTTTGACACACAACATGACCCTCAGCACTTATGTACATTTTGCATGTTAAGTTCTCAAATTGCTAAAAACCTCAATGTTGCAAAATATTTTTTTTCAAAAATCCTATTTTCAGAAACCGAATTTTAGAGAAGAGGTCAGACCTCCCACGTCTTGATATCACATACATCACCAATGACCGTGCAGCATCTTCCCGTATACAGTTTCCTCAATGTTTGGCACCGGAGCAGCTGGATAGACATAATTACTCATCACATCGACTGGAGAGAAACACATTTTCTACCTCAATCTACGCAACACCTGGAGGGGTCACGTTACTAACCTGCAGGTCTACATCCAGTAGATATGGATTGGTTTCTACTTATCTAAAAGCTTCCATCACCCTAGGGTAAGGGCCCTATTACACGGGGTGATTCAGAGCAGCAAGCGAGCGCCCACCTGTAAGGTCAGTGCTCGCTTGCTCCTCGCTGCCGGTGCTATTACACACGCTGACCGTAAGTGGGTAAGAGTGGGGTGGGGGCCCCAGGGAGCAGCGGCGGTCTGCCGCTGCCGCTCCTATTACACGGAGCGCTGACCAGTAGCGGTCTTATACTTTCAGTTTATATACTGTCTCCTGGCTATATAGACTTATACTTTCAGTTGTGTTCTGTCTCCTGGCTACAATTCTGCCATGATTTGCAATAAAACGCTACTTTTTTACCGCAATTTTGCACAAATCAGGATATCATGACATTATCTATCCTGTACTATGGTCACCATCCTAGTGCTGCCATAGTTACAGTGGGGTGGGGGGGGCCCAGCCCAGGGGCTATGGTAAAGTTAATCCGCCTCTGGCGCCGACAGCTGATCGTTGCCAGGCTTATCGTTTGTGTTTCAGCCTGTGGAAGGACGACAATAAGCTAACAATGTGCATGTCCGCTGATTGTTGTCTTCTATTACACAAAGTGATTTTCGGCCGTAATGGCCAATAATAAATTAGTGCAATAGGACCTTAAAGGCCCCAATTACAAAGAGTGATAATCAGCTGAATCGGCCAATGAAACGACCTAAAGAAACGTAAAAAACAAAAAAAAAAACATTGGCCGCCAACCGCAAATCGCTACGTGTAATAGCAATGTGCAGCCGACAACTGACAATTGCCCAAACAGTTAATAAATTACCTGTCCACGCTGCCGGTCTTCTCCTGCGCTCTGCATGCGTCACGGTCCCGGCAACTGCAGCTCCAGAGCGGCTTGTCTGAGACAGGTAATTTATTAACTGCTTAAGCAAATGCCGCACGGACATCGCTAATGATGTCCGTGCAGCTCTTGCTAAGCAATAATTGGGCCATGTAATAGGCTCAGTAAACAAGCAGTGATCAAGCAGATTGGTGCTCATTTACAATATTGATTGGGCCCATCTATGAGGATTTCATTGACTATACATATGTTCATGGACATATCAAACATGGTGTAAAATGAAACTGGCTCAGTTGCCCCTAGCAACCAATCAGATTCCACCTTTCATTTTACAAAGAGTCTGTGAGGAATGAAAGGTGGAATCTGATTGGTTGCTAGGGGCAACTGAGCCAGTTTCGTTTTACACCATGTTGGATAAATCTCCCCCCAATGTCTGCAACCAATCAATTTTATTTCGTAGAAACATCTTTTCCTCGACAGTAAAATGTGGGTTATAAAATAAAGCCCAGTTTGCCTTGAATGTGCTGGTATATATCCCTATCTACATATGGAACCAAGGCTCAATGTTTATGCACAGAGACGAGCTCCATAATTGATATTCTACGTGTGTGCCAAAATGTATGATTTTCATGCCAAAACTTCTCCTTTCTTCTAAGACGTATTCTTTCCTACGATCCCCAAGCGCATAAAGAAGAGGAAATACATTTCATAGGAAATGATCTCAACCCCCACATTTTGTGCCGTATCATCAAAGATGTAACTGTATAAATTTCTATGTACGACTTAAGATGAGGGAAGAAAACAGCCCTGGCGATAGACCCAAGATAGCCAGCTGTGTCCTCTACATCATTGGTGTAGCTCTTTGAGCATTGAGAAAAAATATCTATTGGATCTACTTCGGGTGCAGCTGTCACGCACAGCCCTGGACTTCCTGAAAGGAGCCGAGACTCTTTTCTCTTTTATATTTGTTAGGAAGAAAAACGCAACACAATATTGCCATATTGTCACCCCGAAAAAAAGACAGAACATTGTATGTAAACACAAAAAAAGCAAAAAAAAAAATAAAAAATAAAAAATGATGGAACATGACTTCATTTTTAAGGTGAGAGAATGATAGAGAGTATAATGAGAATCCATGGAAATACACTGAACATGGCCAATTATTAACACATAAGGCGCACGCATGGCTTACAGGACAATATGAGGCTTGGATTCGAGCCTAAATATAGTAAAATGTGAACATATCATAAAATGCTGTGTCTCATGGGGTAATGTAATGTGCTAAACAACACTACTTATACCTACAGTGACATCAGAGTGTACCGACTGATGTTGCGAAAGATGAATTATGCATGATTACTTGTAACTCCAAATCCTATTGTTCTCGAGGGACGTAGTCGTAGTCAGAAACCTCTATCCAGAATCCCACTTGGCCACCAGAAGAAAGGAGGGCTCCATGCAAGCTCTTTTTCCAGCCGTGTGTCTTCAGGACTCATAGTTGAAAACTATGACAGTGCAGGGAGATGATACGTGAATTCATCTGGTGATCCCAAGGTATTCCAGTGCAATGCTAGGGATATAGTCCAACAAAGCCCAGTGGGGCGAAAAGAATTAGTCTATGACAAGCTAGATGACCGTTCTTGGTTGTTTTTACAACTATGATTTCTCTGAAAAGCTGAATCGTGGTTCTTGAAAAAAGGAAGCCTGTGATTGTATGATGCAGTCATAGCACATACACAACCTACTGCAGCCATAGCACATGCACGCACACACACACACACACACACACACAGCTGCAGCCATAGAACACTGAAGAAAAACACACAATCTTCTCCCAGAGAGAAAACACCCCACTGAGGACAGAGGTTACTGCTACACTACTTATGTCTTCTCCTCCACCTCTATATTACACAGGATATCTTCATATTACACTGCTGCTCATATACAGTCATCCAACATCCAGGAAGAGAATAGCACAGATCTCCCCCACACAATGGACTCTTCCAGCTCAGAAACAAACTGCCAAATAGTGACCGACAACTTTTCTATGACCCCACTTATGTAACAGGGCCAGTGTCCTATTACTGATATATTGCCCGACCACCCTTATGTAATAGGGCCAGTGTCCTATTACTGATATATTGCCCGACCACCCTTATGTAATAGGGCCAGTGTCCTATTACTGATATATTGCCCGACCACCCTTATGTAATAGGGCCAGTGTCCTATTACTGATATATTGCCCGACCACCCTTATGTAATAGGGCCAGTGTGCTATTACTGATATATTGCCCGACCACCCCTATGTAATAGGGCCAGTGTCCTATTAGAATGTTGCTCATAATATATATTCATGAGCAAAACTTGTAAAATTCATATCAAAATTCAATTCTACATTTTTTTAAAGATTTTTTTTAAAGCTGGAGTCGGAGTCGGTACATTTTTTTCCGACTCCAACTCCAGCCAAAACTATCTCAGACTCCGACTCCACGACTCCGACTCCACAGCCCTGCGAAATTTCACTCGAAAATCCGCCTATTTAAATTGAGCAAAGCAATTTTCCATTGTTTTCAATGGGCTTTGCGCTATGCTTTTCACACAGCAGAATTTCCACCTGTAAATTTCCGCCGCAGATCCGCTTTCCACCCAAAGAAGTGACATGTTACTTCTTTGGGCGGATTCCGCTAGAGGAATCCTATAGAAGTCAATGGGGCTTTAATTCTGCTTGAAATTCTTCTTGAATTCCATTTGCATTCTGCTTGATTTCCGCTCAAATTCAGCTGTTAGGGTGGGTTCATACTGAGGAATTCTCGCGGATAATGTCCGCGGAATTCCGCAGTATGTCCGCACGCACGACACCATTCTATGGGCCGGCGTATTCCGCTATCCGCCGAAAGAAGTGACATGTCACTTCTTTCGAAGGAATTTGTACCTGATGGTACAATGGCTTTAATATAATTTCTTAAGAAGTCACATTGTTTGCATTTACTTGCTTTAGGGTTTTATGAAATCCATGGCTGAACAGAAATCTAACTAGTTTGCACATATGTTTTCAGGATTCTGCAGGGATTCAGACATATGTTCCACATCACCGACGGCTTTTTGGTGTTGCATAAAGTTATGTAACATCATCTCTATAATATCCATTAACCAGATTCTCTCCCCCCCCCCCCCCCCCCCTTATATTTGGTATTTGGAGCATTAAGAAATATAGACAGAGAATCACCCCTGCAGTTTAAGAGATGCCTGTAAAGTATTAGAGACGAATGAGCTGATTTCGGAGTGAAGATGTCTGGACAGATATAGCCTGACTAATTGTCTCGGATTGAGGAAGAAAAAAAAAAAACATGAAATATAGTTTGCCATGCTATAAGCTGAGCTTACTAGTGATGTGGCCCGATGGGAGAGAGAACCAGGAATTTCCAGACCTGCTTTGTGTGACCTGTAACTGTAACAAGTAATATCTTCAAGGAATTGCTGGTTTACAAAACCTATCTTCAAAGAAGACGTTCTGCGTTTATAGAGGTGGGGGTTCAACATTTAGGGTCTCCATCTGTTAACCAGAGCTATGAGTGGACACACAGTGTATCTCTCATTTCGGAGGACTTGGTATATCAGTCTATTACAAAAAAAAAAGAAAAAGAAAAAGAAAATAGCTTTCAATGGGATTTAGTGTAATTCTTCATCCAACCTGTGGTGGCGCTGCAGTGAAATCAAACACACTCCAGATTGTAGCTGATCACTGAGAAGTAAGGCTGGGTTCACACTTCGTTTTTGCAACCCGTCTTTTTTTTCATCCGTTTTTACAAAAAACGGATGCATTTGTGTGCATCCATTTTGATCCCTTTTTTCATTTTGAGGATCAAAATGCATCCTTTCTTTTTTTTTTTAATGTACGCAAAAACATGGTCGACCACATTTTTGTGTGCGTTTAAAAAAAGGATGCGCTTCAATGGAAAAAACGGATCAAAACAGATGTAAAAACTGATGAAAAAAAAAACAGATTACAAAAACATAGTGTGAACCCAGCCTAACCATACCGAGGAATAGATATCCGTGGGTAAAGCCATAGAAACTATTAGTCAATGGCTAAAAAAACTTAGAGGGAGATTTATCAAACATGGTGTAAAGTGAAACTGGCTCAGTTGCCCCTAGCAACCAATCAGATTCCACCTTACATTCCTCACAGACTCTTTGGAAAATGAAAGGTGGAATCTGATTGGTTGCTAGGGGCAACTGAGCCAGTTCTACTTTACACCAGTTTGATAAATCTCCCCCTTAGTCTCAAACGCTCTGTGCACACGGTGCAAAACAGGCGGACTTCTATGCCGTGGAATCCCGCAAGTTTCCTTGTCATTCTCCATGCTGAAGAATGGATATGTTTTCTGAATGGAGGGGCAGTTGAGGAATAGAGGGGCAGTTGAGGGAATGACAATGACTAGTTGCTGTACTCCACTATCTTATTTATTCCTATACAGTTTGACTATTGTCTATTGAAATATGAGCATGGCCACCATAGGATCAGCGGTGATGAGGAAGGGATTAAGGCCCTATTCCACGGGCCAACAGTGAGGAGCAAACAATATCGGCCAAATACAGACTATAATCGTTCCGTGGAATAGGGCCTTAAGGTGAGTTTCCTCTATTTTTTATTGAAAGGCAGCTTTACCCCTTTAAAAATATACATTTTCTTCCCTTCGACAACATTTTTATGGGGAATGAGCAGTAATAAGGGGTTGTTTTGCTGCGGGTAAAGACTAGGTTGCAGATTCCTCATGTGGGCAACATCACACTCACATTAGATGGTAAATGGCTGCAATATTTTGTTGGGATTACCCTCATGCATCAGCAATAACCCAGACCCACCTCACAGTGACATACCCAGCTTCTTTCACTTAGAAGGAAACCAATATTAGCTGTCAACGTAAAGTTTCAAAAGTTTTGATCGGTCCGACTCATACCGAACACCACCTGCTCTGTGTCAGCATAATCAGTCGGGCTCCATAGACTTACATTATGAGCCTGACTGATCATGTGACACAGAGCCTGGACACTCAGACATGGACCTATCAAAACTTGTGACATGTCTCTATGACACGTCTTGAATTTTCTATGATGACAGTGACACTTTAAAACTTTTTAAGGTCCAAAATAATCCCTTTAAGGCCCGCTGATCCATTTAAAATATTTACTTTCCCAGACAACCCCTCGAAAGGGGTATTACCACTTGCCAAGTGTCTAGTTTTGATCCAAGTGTTGGTAAGTTGAGCATATGCACTGTCACACCATTGATTGTCTATAGAGCTGGTAGACTCATACATCCAAAGCAGAACAAAAAGCCTCTGAAAGTGAATTTTCCAATTTGCATGCCATTTTTTTTACACTACCTTGTTGGGGTGTAGATCCCAGAGGCATGGCCCATTTCACTGCCAGGCACCGTTTTCTTCATATGCAAACAGGGCCGGTCTATGCACTGAATGGAGGCCCACCACCCCCATGTCCCCTCCCCTCAGTGATCCAGCCAGACACCGAGGGGAGGGGATATCATTACACTGGGGGTGCTGGACCTCCCTTCAGTGCATAGAGCGGCCCTATTTGCATATGAGGACCGTGCCACCGGGATCTCTGCATCTTACACATGTGGTGTAAAAAAAAAAAAAAAATAATAAAAAATAAAAAATAATAAATTCATAACTATTATAAAAACAGTAAACGCCATTTCGTTTTACAAGAATTTCTTCCTCCCTGATTGTGTAAAGTCACGACAGATCCATCTCAATGACAGAGTATGTGTGAATTGCTTTCCTTTCCACTCATTGCTCCATTTCTCAGAAGTCGTTCACAGATATATATATTTTTTATATATACAAAGTTAAGATGAAATCACACGGAAAAATATCCCGTCCAGCCTCCAGTTATGTAACAAGCCTGTGGAAAAAGAAAAAAAAATATATATATTTTTTTTCCATTAACTTCTATTACCCTTCATAGACGATTGCAGTGTTTTTCGGCTTAATGAGTCAGATATCTTGGCCCAGAGGGGTCATCATTACCAACACTTTTTTTTTGCAGTTCATTGGCCTCTAGGAAGTGGAGTTGAAATAGCGGCCAATGAGAAAGCTTTTATCACTAGTGCATTGAATCGGAGGCCTTTTATATGTAATAACTCGAAGTTGTGCTTGAGCGGAAAAAAATTTGGCCTGGCGCCTATTGCAATAAAGCTATGGGATGTACTTTTGGGAAGTGCAATTTATGGCTACACATAGGATGACCTCAGTAACTGAAGCAATGTGTTGTTTTTTTATTTTAATAGCGGCTTGGAGAATATAAACATCCCTTAAAGTATTTTTTCCATTATGGAGTTATCACAGCTGGAAATTTTCCGTTGAAAAAATGCTGAATTATGTAGTATGTTAACAATATTCTGTTACTGGGGACCATGGAAAAAGCTGCAAGTTTTCAGCTCACAGATGTTTTAATGATCCCGTACATCTGAACACTTGCGCATTATATAGAGATGATCCAATCTGTTTTTTAGAAAGCAGGACTTAATGGGCGCACTCACTTTATAGGCAGACTGAGAATTCCCTGTTCCTACAGAGTGCACGAGACCCGGGCAATAAACATAAGCGTATACTATAGAATGTATAGATGGGGGGTGGGCAAGCCCCTATATGATGAAGAATGAATAACAGGAAGAAGAGATGGCATGTTAGATGATGAATTCCATATCATACATGCCTGAGGCTATGTTCACACTACGTAAAACTATGGCCGTAGTTCTCGCCGCAGAACTACGGCCGTAGTTTTGCGGGGTGGGACATAGCTTTATTTTTAATGGGATCCCGGCCGGAGCGTACACACATCGTATACGCTCCGACCGGGATCCTGTGTGGCGCCGGAAAAAACTGACATGTCCGTTTTCTGCGGCCGGAATTCACTGTCAGTTCACACAGTGAAGCAAGCGGCTCCGGACGCTTGCTTCACTGTGGGCTGTGGGAAGCTCTGATGCGGGCGTGTGCTGATGTGCCCGCATCAGAGCTCCGCGGCCGGAAAGATCACCCAGCCGGTACTTAAGACCCAGCCGGGCTAAGACCGGCCGTTCCGGGACCCGGCCGGGGTCACGGAACGGCCAGTTGTTCACGTAGTGTGAACATAGCCCTAAACTGTATTTCTTGATGTTGCTATTTTAAGTGGTTAGTGTAGACATCACTAAAACTTCACACACTTGATATAGCTGTTATTCTAACCTAAAATTCCCAGCAGATTATTATACAGACGTCTCCGGACGAGGAGTGTGCTCGTCTAGCCCAAGTTTATGTAAGGTTTGTTAAGCTGCTAAATAATTGAGAAGGAACCAAGTCGGGATGTAACCAGAGGACAGCAGTCTAGAAAAGGGAACTGTTAAGGCCATGGTACTCTCTACCAGCTTTTCCCTGGCTTGATGGATATCTTCTTCGATCTTCATGATTAAGACCAATTTAGTTCCTATTAGCCTGAGAAGGTAATGTTTTGTCAAGGACCTTAGTGATCTTTTGGTTGGATCCGGACCTCCTCCAGTCCGGGAGCCAACTGTTGTAACTTCTGTCACCTTAGGGACTTTAAGCATCTCAGAAACTAGGTCAGAACACTCAGTATACACTGAGTATATTGAGTTTCATAGGTTAAATCTGCACCATGCACACCACCAGTTGATGTTTCTTATGTGTTGGAGATACAAACTGTATTACTGAAAGTAAAGTTATCCATTGATCTGCATTGCTTTCTGGTCTCCCTTCTCTTGGTGACTTGGCCTAGTCTGCACCCACTAAACGTCAAGGGCACCCCAGGGTGCCAACAACTGGGCATTGTATTCAAGAGTACCACAGGAGAAAATATCAAAGGATTAAAGAAGTTATCAGGAAAGAAGAAAAGGTCCTACCTGTTCTGCTATCCTGTGCTGCACCTCCTTCTCTGGCCTTCTCGGAGAACAACTTCCAAGATGATAAAGGGGCAGGTGCATGTTCCAAGCATTGGTTTCAAGGTAAAGCGCGCTGCCACACAATGGCAAATAGCTGCCTGATGTGGACATGACATTGGTAACATTTGGAAGCTATTGAACATCGTCTACATCAGTGATTTTCAACCAGTGTGCCGCGGGAAGGTTCCCCAAACTATGGTGCCCCTGTGTTTTGTTCCCCGGCAATGCGCATTGATCAGTGGCGGATTATAATGTGGACGGTTGCGTGGTGCGCTGCGGCGGGCCGTGATGTATGGCCAAGAAGTATGGTGGAGAGAAGCACAGGAGAGAAGCAGGGGAGAGAAGTATGGTGGAGAGAAGCATAGGAGAGAAGCATGGGGGAGAGAAGCACAAGAGAGAAGCACAGGAGAGAAGCATGGGGGAGAGAAGCACAAGAGAGAAGCAGGGGGGAGAAGTATGGTGAAGAGAAGCACAGGAGAGAAGCATGGGGGAGAAGTATGGTGGAGAGAAGCACAGGAGAGAAGAAGGGGGGAGAAGTATGGTGGAGAGAAGCACAGGAGAGAAGTAGGGGGGAGAAGTATGGTGGAGAGAAGCACAGGAGAGAAGCATAGGGGGGGGGGGGGGGGAGAAAACAGGCCCAGGTTTCACAGTGAGTATAAATACATTTAGAATCTATATTATTTACTATATGTATAATATGTACGTTTTAGTGTCATTTTGTACCATTTTGGTTGGTGGTGTGCCCCGGGATTTTTTTAAGTATAAAAAGTGTGCCGGGGCTCAAAAAAGGTTAAAAATCACTGGTCTACATCATGCTCCCCTCTCGCATCGGAAGTTATCATTCAAGATGGCGGAAACAAAGAAGAGTAGCGCAAGGGAAGAACTTTTTTGCTCTTCAAATAGCCCCTTTAACGTCACCCACAACACCTCTGCAGCTCCCCCTATTATGACTATGCTGTGAGTACAGTAAGGGAACAACTGGATCAGAAACTCTACTCCAGCTACCATGACTTGTGCTAGTATGTGGCCCATCCGAGATCCTCATATAACGCATTTAATTGCATCCTCCTGGTGGCATGCTGCACTGTTCATTTTTCAGGCTTTGAAATAGGTAGGCTGCCAACATGGAGAATTTCTCTGAATATATTGAAAAACTTGTTCTGGTCCCCTTTGACCACAACACCTATAGCCCCATGCCTGAAAAAAAAAAATAAAGCTAAGAAAACCACCAGTTTGCCACGATAAAATTTGGACTGATACCCAACAAGTCACAGTATTAGGCTTACATAGTATCTGATTTCAAAGTCAACTTTCTGGTCCCGTTGCTGCTTTCCCATACAGTTTAAACTCTTTTCTTCTATCATAAAAATAAAGTTGGAAATCGAGGTGTAGAGATGCCTTTAACCAGATGGATGCACCATCTCTAATTTCCCGGCCCTTTCTAGCATATCCATCTGAATTATTACATTAGTCTAATCAGCCGAGGTTAATCAAAATGTTTTCAGTTCACATTAAACAGATTAGTGGAGAGCCCTGACTCCGTAATAATTAGCTTCCTGCGAGATGTTCTACAATCTAGTTTAGAGCCCTATTATTTTCATAGGGGGTTTTGAGTTACCTACCAGTCTGTGAGAAGATTGCGAATGAGGAAAGCTCGGAAATTAGACTACACCAAATATTGTGCCGTTTCCAGGCATGTTGACGGGTGTATCCTTCAGAATTAAGCCCTGGTAATTTCAGTAATATTATTATGCCACCAGACCTGATTTTTTTAATTTTTTTTTATATAATCTCCAAACTATTGTATATATACATAGATATAATACATATGGAAAATGTTACCTTTAATTCTTGGCGGTCTTCCAATAAGCTCACGAAAGCTCAGGTTTGTCCGAACCCGAACACTCTACATTTGATTATTGGTGAGCGAACAAGTTGGAAAACATGGATACAGCCATAAGCCATAGGATGTCTCCATGTTTTCCAGGACTCCCTAGGGCTGCATCCAACCTTTTCAGCTACTGGTAATCAAATGCCGCACTCTTGAGTCCTGAGCGCTCCAGGTTCGCTCATCTGTAATTCAACACACTATATCCAACTGCATCTGCACAGTATATAGTCTTTAATGTTTCATAACTGTAACAAGTTGTGGATCCGCTTTACCGGCGCTAGCGATGGCATAAGCCACACCAGGGAGGGGAGTCTAAGGGGCTGCTGGTCTTCACCAGTGCCCACAACAAGGCGGGGTTGACTTGCTGCAGCAGGGTACCCCAAGCCTGTAGATGCTGAAGAGATGGGGGCACTGGGCAGGTGGGCCCTGGCATCCGCCAGGCAGGGCTGGTGGGGAGAGTGGAGACACGGACCACTGCGGCTGTGATAATAATGACATTGATCTACTCAAAAAATCATTTTTCTATTAGGCAGATCGGATATTGGGTAAATATTTTAAAAGACCCTATGGGCACTGTCACTATCTTTTTTTTTTTTTTGGTTAATGCCATAGAGACATCTAAAACATTTTTCGCAGTTGGTGTGTTCAGACAATGACTGATCAGGAGAATAAGCAGGGAGAAGTCTGCACTACTTTGGCTCTCTCTGGACAGCCGCATAATGTAAATCTATGAGGACATCTCGCTCACATAGACACAATGCAAGTCTCTGCCTGCCAGGTTCTCCAGATCGTTTCTAGTCTGAACACTCACACCCTGACTGATAAAAACAATCGATATTTTTAGGCTAATAACAACTTTTCTTTCAGCAGTGTCAAGTCAATGAAGTGGGGGCCTCCAGTATCCATGCTCTAGGCCTGCCGAACATGAAGATCCCGCCCAGATGACGAAGATGACAGAAGAAAGGCAGAGAAAGAGACGCTGAAATCCTCATGCACAGATTTTCAAGGCCCCACCTCATTGACACTGCACCACTGGAATAAAAGTTGTTTTTAGCCCGAATCCTGACCCCAGGAGACAGACAGGCCTAGGGACCAGGCATAGATTGAGCAAAACAACCAGAACGGTACTGGTGGTTTTGGGGGGGGGGGGGGGGGGTTGTCCAACGGTACAGGTTCACTTTAAGAACCAGTACACTGGGTTAAAATAATATAAGTATTTTAAAAAATATAAGTTATCCAAGGGCCACCAGGTCCCTGCTGATCATTATTTCCTGGTTCCATGTGAACATACAGTAAAAGAAAGGAAATGTGCAATCAGCCAATCATTGGTTGCTCCACATGCCGGCACTATGTTGTAGTGGTTGTGCCACAGTCTGAGTCTCGCACCTCTCTCGTTCCAAGCTATATAGAAAAGACTCACTTTAATAAAGTGGCTGTGAAGTCGCAAGTTGGCTTATTTAGCTTAATCAAATGTTAAAAAAGAATCAAGGAGCAAACAATTGCCAACACTCCGAATAGTTTTTATTCTTTCACTGTCAGGGAAGGAGAAGAAGACAGAGCAACTCAAAGTGTAGACAGAGGGGAGAGTATACATGGAGGGCAGCTCACACAAGTTGTAGATAGGAAGGAATCACGTAGGCTGTGTATTGGTGAGGAGACAAAGCAGAGCAACTACAGACAACTATAGAAGAAAAGAAACAAAACATTTTTTTTAAATAAAGACCCATAGAGAAGTGTTTGTAGGTAAAAATAAATAAACAAAAAGACTTTTAGAAAGTTTTTATGATAGAATAGCCATGATAAATGGAATCCAAAAAGTTATAGCAACATGTCAGAAGTTTTGATTTCTGGAGTTCTGGGTACTGATATTACATCAATCGCTAAAATGACATGTTTCTATGACCGGTCAGAATTTTTCTTTTTTAAGTGCCCCTAAAAGGCCATGTGAGCGTGATAAAATTGATGATAGAGCTCAGTTTTCCTCCACTCCTGAGGCTTCATGGGCATGGCTCCACTCCAGTATGTCACCACATTGCTGAAAGAGATTAATTTGACATGGTAACTTAATGTAAGGAATTACAGCTGCTGAATGTCTTTCTGCCTTGTAAGGGTATTTCAGCAATGCCGAACCTTTACATTTATACAGATCAGCTTAATGGCATTTCTTTACACTGATTACAAAGGGAACTTGAAATTCAAGGCTTTTTCCAGTGATATAAATTGGAGAAGTATAGAACAAGAGTTTAACTGAGGCTACGCTGACACCAAGCTCAGTGCATATATGTTCCATATTATATGTGCCAGGAAATACACTTTAATGAAACACATAGGCGATTATGCCTTTTAATGAAGAGGCGTCAATTACATGGGAGTCTAAGTCAACTGTATGCCATAGACTTGAAAGTCTAGAGAGATTTTTACAGCATTGGCATAAAGTGAACAAAATTTAAAAGGAATCTTTCAACTGCAACCTACATCCGAAACTGCTGACAATGCCAATTAGCCATTAGGGCAAGGAGACACATGGTACCTATTACCATTTATGTCTGTACTTCCATAATGTAGGAACATGCTTTTATTTTACTATGCAGAGTGTTATAGAGGTGTTTCCAAGTTCCTAAAGAGCTGGAGGCTGTAATGTCTTCTCGCTCCCCCCAACAGATCTGACAGTGGCTCAGGCTCAGTTTCCAGCTGTCAATCAGGGATAGGGATGGGAGGAGGAGCGAGGAAGCACTACAGTCCTCAAAAGTC
Source organism: Dendropsophus ebraccatus (assembly GCF_027789765.1). Lineage (NCBI taxonomy): Eukaryota > Metazoa > Chordata > Amphibia > Anura > Hylidae > Dendropsophus > Dendropsophus ebraccatus. Next base: position 16,991,098 of record NC_091468.1, on the reverse strand, counting down.
TAGAAGCATGGGAACACCTTTGACATCTTAACACTTTGAACTGCTTCTACATCATGGAAGCAAACATAGATATATGAAAGGTACCATGTGTCTCCTTGACCAACCACCCTGTTCCCAAGACCCTGAAGTGCTGAAGGATGTAATGTCTCCTTGCTCCCCCTACCAGATCTGACTGTGGCTAAGGCTCAGTTTCCAGCTGTCAATTAATCAGGGATAGGGATGGGAGGAGGAGCGAGGAAGCACTATAACAGTTTGGGAACACCTCTCACATCTTAACACTTTGAACCAGAGAATGCTTCTACGTAATGGAAGCACACATAGATATATGAAAGGTACCATGTGTCTCCTTGACCAAACGGGATCAGCAGTTTGGAACAAGAATTACAGCTGACAAATTTACTTTAAGAAACTATACAGAATAACTGGAAGGTCACTTATTATGCAGAACCTTTCAAAGATATTCTCTGTAAGCATGTTACTGAATGAGACTAACTGATTGATATATAAGTTGTGGGAAAGTATTCAGTATAATAACTCAAAACGTCCCTGTCCCCTCAAGGCTTCACTCAGCAGAGTCCAATGGGTGGTCTTCCTCAAGGGGACCGCCTCTTTATGAGTTCATATACACAGAATGATGTGTATCAACTTATAGACTTTAAGTAATTTCCGACCACTTGGATCCTGTCCACCTTGTATTTTATTTATTTATTCTGATTTGGAATCCTAAACCAAAATGTAACTTTGGAGCGAATATTCATAAACTTTTTTTAAATGGGTAGTTTTTTTTTTATTTATATAGATCTGTAATACACTTCTATTTAAAAAGCTCAAGTCTTCTAGTACTTTTCAGCTGCTGTATGTCCTGCAGGAAGTGGTGTATTATTTCCAGTCTGACACAGCGCTCTCTGCTGCCACCTCTGTCCATGTCAGGAACTGTCCAGAACAGCAGCAAATCGCCATATAAAACCTCTCCTGCTCTAGATAGCTCTTCTCTCTCTCGCATTGGATAAGTAGATATGTGAAACGTGTAATGCTCCAATTCTCCTGTGGTGGCGCTGTAGTGTACAGAACACAGCCCATCACAGTTAAATCATTTAGACACTTTTCTATTCAACACAGTCTAAAGTGAAGAAACCCTTTAACTGTGTAACTGCAACCCTAGAGCAGCATCTGCGCTCGGCCTCCTGTGTCACGCAGGTCAGATATATTTGCTTTACTGTAGCTATCAGTGTTACAGCTGATGTTATTATGGGGGCTCCCGCCATAATGACCAGAACACTACATCCTGGCACATAGTTGCACATGAGGATGAGCCCAGTACATGCTGTCACATACCTCAGCTGCTTTCAGATATTGCCCTTTGACCTTTCTCTTTCGCCGCCGATGATGGATGAGGTGTAATGTACCATCCTTCCAAACAGCTAGAGCCAGACACAGAATTTACAGTTTCTGGCAAAGCCACTGGTATCTGTCATTTTCAGCCCTGTTGGTTTTTATAAGCCTTATAATATTTCTCATAAATGTCGCCATTTACCATTCAGTTGGCTGAAATACTTGAGTTTCAGGATTTTAAATGACTCAAACCAAAGAGCAAAAATACAAGGCAAAACTGTATACTAAAGGGGACTATAGCAGAGCAATCCCACAGATCTAGGAACTGTGTTCAATTTGATAAATAAATAGTAGAGATGATCTGCACGGACTGCAGTAGAGATGATTGAGCACTTAAAGGGGCAAGTGTAGTTCAGCGGTAAAAAAAAAAAAAAAAAATCAAATCAGGACAGGCCAGAAATTTTTTAAATTTACTTCTATTAAAAAAAATCTCAAGTTTTCCAGTACTTATCAGCTGCTGTACATCCTACAGGAAGTGGTGTATTAGTTCCAGTCTGACACAGTGCTCTCTGCTGCCACAACTGTCCAGAGCAGTAGCAAATCCCTATAGAAATCCTTCCCTGCTCTCCAGACTGGAAATAAAACATCACTTCCTGCAGGACATACAGCAGCTGATAATCCCTGGCACACCATTTTTTTTATTTATTTTTTTTGCTTAACTACCCCTTTAAATACTTGAGTGCTTAACCCCTCCCCCCATGGGTGTGGAAAAGTATTACTTGTTTTCACAGCCTTAGGGGCCTATTCCACGGCTGATTATTGCTCCGTGGAATAGAGACAACGATGAGCCAATGATCATCTGCTGTTCGTTTATTTAGGTTCAAACCTAAAATCATCAGGCGATCAACGATCTCACAAACACCATACATTACCTACACATGTTGCAGGGCTTCTTCTGCGCTCCTTCTTCCTCCCAGTCCCGCTCGCAGCAGCAGCTTCGGTGCGGCCTGTCTTAGCAGACAGACCGCTCAGCTAATTACTAGGCAAGACCACAGCGGCCAGTGATTGGCTGAGCGGTCTGTCAGCTCAGACAGACCGCTCTGAAGCTGCTGCTGCGAGCGGGACTGGGAGGAAGAAGGAGTGCAGGCAGTGTCGGACTGGGTTACCTTGGGCCCACCAAGGAATTTTATTCCAGGGGCCCACCCTTCCTATACCAGATATAACCAGCGCCAAACCTTCACTTTACTATAGCGAGTTTGCCCAGCATTGTGTATATGACCAATGATCAATGCTAGCTCACTGCTAGTAACTTGTCAGTCACTCTGCGAACAGGAGAAGTCCCATGAAAGTAACAAATCTCAGGCAGGCAGGGGTGTTTTGGAACATAATAACGAAAGTATGCTTACCCGACCCCGTGCCCTCGTAGCGCTTCCTTAACCCCCTTAAGGGCTGAGACAATTTTTGTGCTTTTGTTTTTTTACTCCTCATGTTTAAAAGGCCATAGAGCTTGCAATTGTTTTTTATTAAATAAATTTTCATGCCGCGCATGTTTGTGTCCTAATCACATTCAGCGGCATACGTGCGTTTTTATTTTACATTTTTGTCTGGTTCCGCTTTCATCTTATGAAGAAGTCCTCTTTTATCTGCCTGGTCCGGGTCGATGTCCCTGCTTGATTTGTAAAACACCAAACACATATCCTGCTACGATTTCACAAAAAAACAAAACAAAAACATAACAGAAAAATGTCCCATGGGTATTGCGTTTCGCCATTCTCCACTGACTATAAGCTAACATCTGGTCACAGCGTTTTTAAACCGCAAAAATTCCATATTTTTGAAAAATGCCTAGTCTGGATCCGGCCATATAGTACAAGAGAACATACCCCTCTCCCAAAGTTATTCACAGGATAAGGGATAACAAGACCCATAGAGAATTATTGAAGCACCGTCCCCACTGTTTATTTGAGGGGAACATGTTCCCCACAATTTCGTGACCACTGTTACCCCTTCCAATCAGCTTGATATCCCGTATCCTGTGGATTTTAGGGAGGGGGGGCAGGTACCTAGGCCACACCTGGATGTATGTGTGTGGGGGTGCAATACTTTGCCTTGTCCCTGATAATGCCTACACACACAAGAGCCACCAGGTTGTGTATATATATATATATATATATATATGTATATTTATGGTGGTGTCCATGTTGCTATGATATGCTATGATTGGTGTGACCCTGTCACTTGAAAAAAAACTTTTGACAAACCTTGCAGATGTAGGTATAAACCTTGCGATGCGTGTTTTTTTCTTCAAGAGTCCTACTATCCACTGCTCCATCCTACTTGCCCTCATTGTGCAGGTGTTAGATCTGTGTAGCAGGCAGATGTCCAGCTTTATGACTCTGCAATATGTGACGGATCCCCAACTCCCAAGCATAATAAATTACACCAAAGAACGCAAAATAAAGACATAACACAATGAAATCAGGTGTCAATGGGTGCCAATTTTATTTAAAATTACATGACACCGAAAATGGCAGACCCCAGACTCACAAAGAGTCACCATCCAGCACTCAGGCAAGGAAAAACCCCCTGTGGGGGAAACCTCGAGGGAGCCATGGCTGGAGAGCTGCCCCTCCCCTGGGCTTAGAGGGTAATACCATACTATAAATATAATCTGGATGTGAGAGAAATCTGGCTGCAGTGTCACCTTATTGATGGCTAGGCGGCTGTAGCTCTTCTCCTTCACAGATCCAGGTCCACTTCTCAAGAAGGTGGCGACTCGATGAAGGGGTGGTCTAAAGCAGACCACCCCTTTTCCCCTGCTAGATCCTCCAAACTCCATCAAGGGTAGGGGGCAGTAAAGTATACAAGCTCAAGGTCCTCTGGCGCATCCAAGATGGCACTGATCAGGGCGCGGTGCATTGCTTTATGGAACCTTCTTTATGACATAAGCGCTTGTCATCACGGTGCACGGTTACCATGGTAACTGCAGGTAAACACATCTGAAGCATTAACCCATTAATTACTGGCGATGAGCTTTACTGCAGAGGTGACTAAACACACTTGTAACCAAGCAAACAGCTTATGGTTAGGCCACACTAAGAACACTAAATAATATGGTTTCATATGGCCCATAGCAACCAACCACGGCTCAGCTTTCATTTCTCAAATTACTTTGGTAAAACAAAAGCTGAACTGGGATTGGTTGCCATGCACAACTTAGACAGTCTAACCTGCCCATAGCAACCAATCAGAGCTCAGCTTTAATTTAATAAGAGCTTGTTAAGATATGAAAGGTGAGCTGTGATTGGTTGCTATAGGCAAATCTCTGGCAGGTTGATAAAGCTCCGCCATTGCTGAAAAGTTTATGATGATGATGATGATGATGACTGAAAATACATGACATCAAGCTTCCCCATAATGCTTTGCAGTCAGCCCTTCCTCCATACCTTCCAACTTTTTGGAGGGACACTTGTGGTTCACAGACATTTCTATACACTACAATTCCCAGCATTTCCTGTCACTTAGTTTAGAATCCACCAGTATATGGTTATATACAGCAGATTTGTTAACATGAAGGAGACAGCTGACAATCTGATGTAATTGTATGTTTGAAGGGCTGCCGAAGAGTATTATTAATAAAGCTGTTGAGATGAATAGGGAAGGAGGGGATCCCTACCTGGAGAGTAAAGACAAGCAGTATGGCTGGCATGTAAAACTACATTTCCCAGGCTTTCATAGGAAATCGGGGATCACCCGATAAGTTGATCACTGGAGAAACTGCACTGACTGTACAAAAGGGGTTGTTTAAAAGTAAAATAGTTCACAGTATTAACGTGGTACTCCAGCAAAAAAAAAAAAAAAAAAAAAAAAGTTTAAATTTTTTGTAATTTTTTACTATAAAAAAAAAAAATCTACAGTCTTTCAGTACTTATCAGCTGCTGTATGTCCTGCAGGCAGTGCTGTATTCTTTCCAGTCTGACACAGTGATCTCTGCTGCCACCTCTGTCCATGTCAGGAACTTTCCAGAGTAAGTTCCTGACATGGACAGAGGTGGCAGCATAGAGCACTGTATCAGACTGGAAAGAATATACCACTGCCTGCAGGACATCCAGGTATGTGCTGGATATGTCATCCTGGAGCTGCTAGACAGGGAGGCCCACCTCCTGCTCAGGGGCCCATCAATGGGTAGGGCCCACCGGGGAATTCCCCTGTCCCCCTGTGGGCCAGTCCTAGCCTGAGCGCAGGAGAAGACCTGAAACATGGTAAGGTAAAGTATGGTGTTTAAACAATGGCTGCAAGGACATCAGTAACAATGTCCCTGCAGCCCTTGCTAAACGGTTTTGTTTCACTTTGATCCAATAAAAATCTGTCATCCTCTATTGGACGCTCTATTCTCCCCTAAAAGCTATATGGACCTTTAGAGTATATGGGACCAGAAGATAATGGGGAAATATATTATAGATCTGCATTATGGAGTAAGGGCCCTATTACACAGAGAGATAAATCGGGAGAATTGGGGCCGTTTATCGCTCCGTGTAATAGAGACAACGATCAGCTGATGACAACGATTATCGGCTGATTGTTGGTTTAAAGGAGACTTGTCTGATCAGCCAATCGCTGGCCGCAGAGCACAGAAGCGAAGACTGGGAGGGGGGAGAGGTAAGGTATCAGGTGTTTGTGCAAGGGCTGCATGAACATCGCTAACGATATCCATGCAGCCCTAAAGGTGCGTTTACACGTAACAATTATCGTACAAATTTGCGCAATAACGATCAAATTAGAACGATAATCGTACGTGTAAACGCAGCGAACGATCAAACGACGAACGATACATCGCTCATTTTGATCTTTCAACATGTTATCAAACCGTCGTTCGCAAAAAAAATTCGCAAATCGTTCCGTGTGAACAGTCGTTCGCCAATTTAACCAATGTGTGAGATAGGCTTAAGCGTTCGCAAAACGATCGCAAAACGAATTTTCCGTACGATATATCGTACCGTCTAAACGCTGCTCGTTATGAAAAAAAAAAAAATCGCTACTCCGACATCGTTAATCGTACGATCGGGCCAATTATCCTCACGTGTAAACGCACCTTAACTGCCCGATCATCGGGCTGTCTAATTTGTCCAGTAAACGAGCAGATCGCCGCTCATTTACTAAAATGATCAGGCCGTAGTTGGCCGTGTAACAGGACCCTAAGACACCACAATTTACGGCCAGGTCTTTTAACAAATTTGGCACATGTTTAACTGTTCGCGTCAAATAATTGACATAGAATGTTGTGCTAACAAAATGAGCAAAAATTTTGAAAAAAAATATCCAGCATGGAATAATAAATCTCTCCAATGAGTTTTACAGAGTCAGCACTCTCCGAGCCAGCCTGTCAGGGTATCAAGTTCACTGCGAAGTCTTCACAGACGGAGATGACACTTGAATGTCTCCCTACGTATTGAAGAATGTCTGCTTATTCTCCAAAGACAAATACTACAGCAACATCTCCCTCTCCTCGGGGCGTATCCACCAACTCACCTCAACACAAATACTGTTTTATTCGAAAGGGACCAAGGAAGGTGACAGGTGAATGGATCTGAATTCACAAGTGCCCCGAGGCTTGCTAAAACCCACATGTATCGTGAAGACTGCCAAGTCTTTCTAGTGGAAGATTGAAATCTTATTCTGCAAAAAAAAAATAAAAATATTAAAAAAAAACAAAAACTATACCAGCTATACATAATTTTCTAAACCAAAGACAAATTGTTACATGGCATTGACTCTTGGAACCTGTTCAGCTGTTATACAACAAATGAGTCACTTTTACCAGGAAAGCAATATACACTGTAAGTTGAATCACTATGTTGAAATCTTTCAAACCCAAAGAAAGTGTGGGATGGATGTGCCAAGAATATAGTCAGGGGTGACTAAGTTTCTTTGCTTCCTCTCCAATCCGTGGGAGAAGAGAAAATCAACTGGATACATTTGTTATTACTTAGAGCGGTGGCTTCTCCGACCGGCTCTGCTTAATATCAATCAGCGGTCCGTGGGCTCTCGTTTCTTTCATATTGCTGGAATGGTCGGTGATGAATGCCGAGGCTGAGATTCTTGTGGATAAGTCTAGAAATGTGTGGAAACATGGAAGGTTTTTATAGGGATGGGTATTGCGGTGAGGTCGGAAATAAGGAAGACGATTTGCTGCTCTGCACTTCCACAAGACTTCACTTTTGCACTAAAGAAGTAGAGTCAGAGATGTAGATGTAGAGTCTGGGGGCTAACACAGGGGTATCAGGGTGTACATCCCATCAAATTCCCAAAGCAAAGATGTAGGCCAGTGAATGTGCTCCCTTAGGGCCGTATTACACAATTAGAGGAGCAAGCAACTTGTCCTACTTTTTCCCGATTTTCTGTCTAGGCTGTTATACACACAGACAACAGCGGGGTGAGGGGTGTGTTGCATGTGGTTGGTTGAGGGGTGTGGGGTACCCAGTTGGCCCATTGAAGAGGGCAGTGCCACTATGACACGGAAAGACATGATCGTTTCAGCACTCTGTGAGGCTAGAAGGGTTAATCCAAGGTCAAGTTGCTGATGACCTCACTGTAATTAACCTTCCCAGCATTACAGAGTGGAGAAACAGCCGACCAGGGAGCTGTTTACATAAGTCATCTATGAAGAAAGGAGGGGAAAAGGGATCTCCGCTCTTCATAGATTACTCATGTAAACAGCTTCCTGGTCGGCTGTTTCTCCACTCTGTAATGCTGGGAGGGTTAATTACAGTGAGGACTGAACAGCTCACACACTGTTTTCTGTGTCTTCAGCAGAATGCAGCAGGCTCAGAACTGGGAGAAGGAGACTGATAAGGTAATGACATGTATGGAACAAATTATTAATCTCTAGGGGGGGAAGGGATGATCCAACATGTTTTAACCCTTTAATACTCATCTGTCCCTTCTCTGCCCAAGCCTCTAACTTATCCAGATCCATATATAACAGTGCTCTGCCCTCTTTAACCACTTTACAGAGTGTAATATCTGCAACATCTGCTATTTTGATATGCAATCCCTCCACAAGCTCATCCATAACTATATAAGAGAACAGGACCCCGCGGTGCCCCACTAGTAGCAGTGACTGAATCCGACTATAACACCGGGTGCGATTGATAGTGATTTGCGTCAGTGCTAGTGAAACATAAGCTACATCCTCTGCCCAAGTGAGACGACCCTACACAGGATACGCGGTTACGTTAGATATGCTCCTGTCACTTACAGGGCACATGTATATGTGTTTGTATACAATAGGAAGCAGTGATACAGAACTGTGCACTTGCGGTTCGTTTCACAGCTACGTCAAGTAACCTTGTAGCATTCACCGGAGATACATGTGGAGAACATCTGTGGTTTGACATTTGTATCTGATGTTCTCTAGCAGGTAGCTTGCAAAAAAAAAAAAAGAAGATAAGCAGTAAAGTACATTGTGTCTCCTGCCTGTCGGGACCTGCCGCCTGCACCATACATTTATCTTCAATGAGCTTGCACATTTCTTTAGGTAACTATTCAATGCACAGCTCTGCTACACCGAGGGCGAGGTGCCATGGAGGTTGTAAGCCGTTTGGATTCTCATCGTTCAGCTATATATACATTTACGTATAGCAGTCAATGTACTATGTTACCATGGACATAATTTGAGTATAATGCATATACCTTTATTATACGTTGTGATCATTTTATTTAGGCAACCAGGCATGATGGGAATTGTAGTTTTGCAACAGCTGGAGGGCCGGAGGTTCATCCTCCATACTTTATATTGATAGAAATGGGTTTAGCAAGTAAGAAATCTCAACATTTCTACATAGAGACCTATCTACATACCTTAAAGGAATATCCAGGATACAGCTACTTTCTTGAAAAAAAAAACAGTCCCCCCCCCCTGTCCTCAGGTTGTATGTGGTATTACAGTTCACTTCAATTCACTTTAAAGGGGTCGTTCACAAAAGTACCAGAGATTTGTAATTTACTTCTATTAAAAATCTCAAGTCTTCCAGTACTTATCAGCTGCTGTATGTCCTGCAGGACGTGGTGTATTCTCTCCAGTCCGACACAGTTCTCTTTACTGCCACCTCTGTCCATGTCAGGAACTGCCCAGAGCAGTAGCACATTTTTTAATAGAAGTAAGTTACAAATCTTTGGCACCAGTTGAATATATATATATATATATATATATATATATATATATATATATATGTTTGTATTAATGCTGTTTCTGGAAGAAAGCTGACATATTTTTCTAAGCCTGAACAACACCTTTCATTAATGGGCCCTATAGCCTATGTTATGCATGCTACAAAAGAATGGCCTCTTTCTTGCATAAATGACAAAGGCTGTGCTTGGTATTACAACTTAACCCCATTCACGTCGATGGAGTTGCAATGAAACATATACGTTTTGGAAAGAAGTGGTGGTGTTTTTGGAAGAAGGCAGCCTTTTTTTCCTTAAATCTGGAAAATCCATAGAGAATTCTAACTTCAGTGCACCTACCATGTGCCAGTAATAAATCTGGTGTCTTTTTAACCTGGTAAAGACAGTTAGTTCTACACCCTTTAATAGTTGCACTCTTATTTAAAATGAAACTGTCGTTTTTTTTTTTTTTTTTCTGCAGAAATCAATAGTCCAGGCGATTTTAAGAAACTTTGTAATTGGGTTTATTAGGCAAATGTTCCATTATCTGCATTCAAAAAGATTTTCCCCAGCACCCCCCCCCCCCCCCCCCCCCCCCCCCCCTCCTCCTTTCTCTCATTCACTGCTCATTTTCAGGAAATCTCAACTCTTTTACATCAGTCATCTCCCTCCACCCCTCCCCTCTCCATAGAGAACCATGAAGACAGGGGGGAGAGCTTCAAACTATTCTTTTATGATAAAAATGCATTTTTCAGCTAATAAACCCAATTACAAAGTTTCTTAAAATCGCCTGGACTACTGATTTCAGCAAAAAAAAAATTTACAGTGACACTTTAAGGAATCTTTCTGGCATCTGATAAGAAACCAGAGAAGGAGAAGAGATAGCTGCCAGAAGTTACATGATATTGCAAGGATGGATGTACTATTTTATATTGTGGAGCAGTCACAGGCCCTCATTCCTACACAGTATAGTAGAAGGGATGGACAGGCTGCTGGCTGTGTTTGTGACAGTTTTAGAGTACAAGGATGACAGACCCCCTATACACGTCACATGCTACATATCTAATGTATCAGGGGGTCTCCTGTCCTTACCCTATGTTCAATTTCAGCTGCCTGATTTTTCTATCCTCCAGAGGAGTCTGGCAGCGGCTTATCCCTCTTCCTTCGGAACATGCCAATGCTTTGCAGTCGGACACAGCTGTTGGTTAAATAAGCTGCCATATGTCCAGTCTAGGACCAACAGAATTAGTCTGTCTGAGGATATGTCAAAACTTACTGCAAATGACTGTAACGCTTTGAGGCTATGTTCACACAATGTACTATTTTTGAAAAGAGCGGCTGCTGTTTTCCCAGTAAAAAAATGGCTGTACTTTTCATACTGCAATAATATGCATTGAAGTCCAAGAAACAAGGGCCGTTGCTTTCACAGAATGTATTGAGTGCCAAACAACGGCCGCTGCTCAATGCATCCTGTCCTTGTTCCATTGAATTTAATGCATCCAATAGCAGTATGAAAAGAATGGCCGTTGTTTTAGTAAAAAACAGACGCTCTTTTCAAAAAGAGTATGTTGTGTGATTGTAACCTAAAGGGAAACTGGTAGCTCGTATATATGCATTTACGTGCTGTCATTTTCCCTTTAAGGGTAGCTTCACACATACCGTATCGCAGTGGATTTTCTGCTGCGGATCCGCAGCAGATTTGTCTGTGCAGATGCTGTGGTCATTCATTTAGTCAAATCTGCTGCGGATCCGCAGCAGAAAATCCACTGCGATACGGTATGTGTGACGTTACCCTAAAGAATAGTGTGGATCACCAGGCTCTCTCCCTCTCTCTTGCATATTACACATTCAAAACTGCACCCCCTCCCAATACACACACTCCCTGTGATTTCTCCTACTCCGTCTGTTACTAGAGACAGATTTACCCTGACAACAGGCAGTGGACAGCAGACTGCAGGGAAGTAAGACACCTAGGGGCCAAGACTTCTTTTTCTGGTATAAAGAGTGATTTTTACAAATATATTAGGAACCCTACAGGACAAAGTTGTTTGAAATGATACTGCCCATTTAATAGGAATATCTAGGATTAGAAAAATATGGCTGCAGGCTGTGGTATTGTGGTATTTGTTTAAAGGGGCTTCCTAATCCAGGAAGCCCCTTTAAAGTTATTGGCATCCATTAAGGGGGAACCCAAGTTTTTCAGTATCGCCGGGGAAGGGGTGAATGAAGACGGCGCTGGGGACCGCACCATTCTCCGTACGCTCACGTCTCGGAGGGAACTTGAGAGGTGACATTAGCAGACCCACTCAGCCGCTAAATGGCTGGGAGGACCTCCCAACCGCATGTCTCAAGGTCACTCTGTGTGAGCAGCAGGAGATCGGGGGATCGGAGCAGTGTGATACAGGCCCCAGCCCGTCACTGTCTTCATCCACCCCTTCCCTGGTGATACTAAAAAAAAACAACCTGACCCTTTAAGTGCCCCTTTAAGTACCTGTATGTATCTAAATTTTAAAGGGAGCAAAAGTTTCCATGGGTGATGGCCATAAGTAGAGTGAATATTGTACTGTACTTTCACTTTTGACAATTGGCCCTAGAATAAAACCTGCGGATTAATATTGAGCAATTCTGATGGTGACTTAAAGGTTTTTTTTTTTTTTTTTTTTTTTTTTGCAAGGCTTACATTTCTAGGAAGAAAGGTGAGTATATAAGTAAAGCAGGCAGCTGCCTACAGCGCCAATAAAGTTAACATGAATGACAACCATCCCACTGACTGCCAGGGACCAGGGGAAGGGTGAGCGCCTGCAGTATCTAATCCCTGCCTTGGGCACCATCCCTGTTAATCTATAGGTAGAGTATCTCATCTAGTGTTTGCACAGAGAAACATTGATAATTTATGGTGCACTCGGCCTGAAGCGACGCTCGCGTCCAGCCCAACTGCATTAACCAGAAAAATTCATAGAAGGATTCTGAGAAAAAAAAACTTTTCATATGCAGAAATTGCCCCGGGCAGACGAAAGTATTTCAGCATTGCCAAGCGTAATTCTTGGTTTGTTTTTGCATGAGGAAATAGATGTTCATTATCAGATGAAAAATATGCTATTTTTACCTAACAAACTAGTTTTACAAGTTAAAAAAAAAAAAAACAGTCAGCGCAATAAATAATTCTGAGGGTTATCGAAGATTCTTTATTATTAAAAAGGGGAACTCCAGTCAAAATCTTTTTCTTTCAAATCGACTGGTTTCAGAAAGTTATATTAAAATTTGTCATTTAATTCTATTTAAGATTCTCAAGTCTTCCAGTACTTATCAGCTGCTGTATGTCCTGCAGGAAGTTGTGTTTTCTTTTCTGTTTAACACGGTGCTCTCTGCTGCCACCTCTGTCCATCTCAGGAACTGTCCAGAGCAGTAGAGAATCCCCATAGAAAACCTCTATCGCTCTGGACAGTTCCTGACATGGACAGAGGTGGCAGCAGAGAGCACTGTGTCAGACTGTGCAAAACAGGAGTGCGTGGAGCCTCGGTTGCGAGTCTCAAAACACAGGATAGCCAGATATCCCTAGCCTGTTGCCACGGGGGGGGGGGGGGGGGGCTCTATGATGGGGAGAGCGCCACACCACCCTGATAGATAGCCCCTTAAGTGCCACTCGGTTGCGAGTATTGGAACATAAATTGGGAAACGTCTAGATCAAGGTGCGAGTATTGCATCTTTAAATTTTGGGGGGCATCAGTGGAGACTCGTGATTGAATACTTCATTGGAGCTTTTTCACTGATTACTGTGTTTTGTTGGTTGATTTATCATTGCCCCAACTAGCCAGAATCCTACCCCACACTGATGAGGGGCAAATACCCCAAAACGGCTGTCTGTGGATGGAAGCCTGCCTTGGCAAGCCCTTGTCATGATCGTAATACTCGCACCTTGAGTTAGACATTGACGAAAAGGGGCCACCCTGTTGTTTCCCTATTTATGTTCCAATACTCACAACCCAGTGGGACTTAAGGGGTTATTTATCAGGGTGGTGTGGTGCTCTCCCCATCATGTAGCCACCCCGTGGCAACAGACTAAGGATATCTGGCTATTCCCGTGTTTTGAGACTTGCAACCGAGGCTCCACGGACTCTTGTTTTGCATATTTAAATTTGGGGGGCATCAGTGGAGACTCTTGATTGAGTACTTCATTGGAATTTTTTCTTTGATCTCCTTGAGTTCAGTGATTACTGTGTTTGTTAATTACTGTGTCAGACTGAAAAGAATTTACCACTTCCTGCAAGACACACAGCAGCTGATAAATACTGGAAGACTGTAGATTTTTTTTTTTTCTTTGAAAAAATTTATTATTTTCATATATATTTTGAACAAAAATTCTTAAATTTACTCAAACATTAAAATCTTAAGACAAATGAAAAAGAAGAAAAAAAGAAAAAACTAACAATATATATATCCCTACCACCCACCCCCAAACAGAGGTTAATCACATCCTAGTTTTTCAGCCAACTAGGTATACAACTTTTATCATGGTGTTACCACCTTGTGCGGTCAAAACCTGCAGGGCGCCCCTTTTTCCCCTATACATTATCCTCCTTTACTTCACCATTACTCTCCCCCTTCTTAACTAGAGTGTATAATCATTAACCCGTGTTTCGAGACTTGCAACCGAGACTCCACGGACTCTTGTTTTGCATATTTAAATTTTTGGGGGGCATCAGTGGAGACTCTTGATTGAGTACTTCATTGGAATTTTTCCACTGATCTCCTTGAGTTCAGTGATTACTGTGTTTTGTTAGTTACTGTGTCAGACTGAAAAGAATTTACCACTTCCTGCAAGACACACAGCAGCTGATAAGTACTGGAAGACTGTTGGTTTTTAAATAGAAGTAAATTACAAATTCTGATGTAACTTTTTGAATCCAATTGGTTTGAAAGAAAAAGATTTTACCTGAGTACCCCTTTAAGTTTTATATACAAGGCAATGTTTATTGGGAAAAAAAAATAAGCAAATGAGCCACAAGGAATAGAATTAGCTTTTATTTTTAGCGCCACCTATTGGTGTTAGCCTATCTGTTAATCAATTCGACCACTTAAGAAGCCTTAAAACAGAACTGGAGAATATCAGCACAACCAGATTCTCCTCCAATAGGAAGAGTCACCCATCTGTGGGCCGCTGTTCTGGGATTCTCGCCCCTGGTTAATGCAAAGCAATAAAGTGCTTAAAATTCTGACTTCCATTTTCACTTGTAAACCACAAAAATGACAGGAAATAAAGTAGCAATTAAAAACCGAGAGCAAAAAAGCTGCATCGATTTCCTCAATAATCGACAATCGACTATTCCTGTAACGAGGTGATTTTATCAAAGAAAATAAAAGCAAAAGAATCAGTTTAAAATAAATTATTTGTCATTTCTAGACCAGGATTCGGGGGCTATGATTCATTTTCATAATCAAATTCGAGTTTCGTGCTCACGTTTTCCGGTCATGGGATAAGACTTCGTAAATCGTAAATCGTTCAATAAAATTCTTGCAAAAAGAACACGGAAAAAACTCTGCAGCGAGTCTTGTAAACCCTATTATGCCTTAAAACGGAATTAATTTCTTTGATGTGTCTGGTACAGCTAATTCCATGAGATTGCATTACATCTACACTTAAACATAGATCCCTGTAATTACCACTTTAGCCGACACAGTGCTATCACCAGGACGGAAATCATTGCAAATTGAGTCAACTTTTTTTTTTTTTTTTACTATTAAGTGTTTCTAAGCTTGTGCTATGTGCGTCTGTGTGTCAATGACTCCCTCTGCTGAAAGCTAGACATTCCTTCACTCCGGAGCTCCTCTTTACTGCAATGCTTTCCTATTCTTTAATGAACATGTTCTTAGACAGCATTTTACATCATAAAAAAATTATTTTCTCTCTAGCGTAAATATTTAGGGTTCATAATTAATAAGAATAAAGTTTTTATTATGCCCACAAATCCATAGATTTTCCCTAAAATTCGTACTGGATTACAAAAGAAAAAAAGTACAGTATGTAACAAACTTCCCTTCAGGAGTGAAATGCCCATAAAAGAGACTAGGTGGCGCCGGAGAGTCAGCTTTTTCTAGAGCTAATTTGCATAAAGTTTTTCCCATGAAGCATTGCCTTGCATTTAAGGCTTCTTATGCCTGCTCTCCACAAGAAGAAATATTACATTAACATTACATTAAATGTATGAATAATAACTGAAATGTAATAATAACAACAACTATTATTATTAACCCTTTGAGGACCAGGCCCAAAATGACCCAGTGGACCGCGCAAATTTTGATCTTAGTGTTTCCGTTTTTCCCTCCTCCCCTTCTAAGAGCTCTAGCACTTTCAGTTTTCTATCTACAGGGCCAGGTGAGGGCTTGTTTTTTACAGGAATAGTTGTACTGTGTAATGGCGTCTTTCATTTTACCATAACATGTATGACGGAACCCCAAATATATTATTCATGAAGATATAAATTGGTGAAATTGTAAAAAAGAATGCAATATGGTAACGTTTGGGGGGTTCCTGTGTCTACGTAATGCACTATATGGTAACAGCGACATGACACTATTATTCTATAGGTCAGTCCGAACACAACCACATGCAGGTTACACAGATTCTCTAATGTTTTATATATTTTTTTTAATGAAATCCTTTTTTTGGCAATTAATTATTAATAAAATGGGCCTATTGTGACGCTTATAACGGTTTAAGTTCTTTCACCTACAGGGCTGTATGGGGTGTCATTTTTTCCGCCATGATCTCTAGTTTTTATTAATACCATATTTGTGAAGATCGGACGTTTTGATGACTTTTTTTTTTTATATATATAATGTAACATTAAATGGGTAATCCGCGCACTTTTTCCCCTCTTTTCGTGTACGCCGTTCACCGTTTGCAATGACGCTTGTTATATTTTAATAGATCGGACAATTACGCACGCTACGGTATATTATATGTTTATGTATTTATTTTTATATGTTTTATTTATATAATGGGATCGCTGCAGCGTGTCATTAACGGTGAGGTGCCGGCTGCTGATTGCAGCCGGTCCCCACCTGCTATGAAGCGCACTCCGCTCTGGAGCGCGCTTCATAGCGGGAGAAACACCCAGGACGTACAGTTACGTCCAGGGTCGTCTGGTGACAGACTTCCATGACGTAACTGTATGTCCAGGGTCGTCTAGGGGTTATTATTATTATTATTATTATTATAAATAATTACTATGGATTGCAGAGATGTCACTTGGGGTCCAGACGATCTTTAGTCATCGCTCAGGGAAACAAGTAAAAGTACTGAATAGGCCCCATAGACGTTTAATGGAGACTGTGGGACTGTGAAGCATGATATCCCATCAAAATCTAGAGATGAAAACTATGGATCCTTTTTTCAAATTACGCTTTGAGCTTTAGAAGAGTTTCCAGGATCATAAAAAAATACAGCTACTTTCTTGCCAAAACAGCGCCACCTCTGTTCTTAGGTTGCGTATGGTATTACAATTCAGCTCCATTCACTTCAATAGAAATGAGCTGCAAAACCCACACCCAAGTTAGTGCTATTTCTGGAAGGAAGCGGCTATGTTTTTCTAAGCCTGGACAATCCCTTTAGGGTACAAACCCACTTGCCGGATCTGCAGCGAGTCCCCTCGCTGCGTTTTTGCAGCGAGACTCGCTGCAGATCCTGACTCTATGCTTTCAATAGCAGAGTAACCCTGATGTACATCCCTGCTGCGATTTTGTCTGCAGCCCGCCCCATTAACCCCCCGGCCGCCAGAGGTTATACATTACCGGGTCCCCGCTCCTGCTTGCTTCGGGGCAGGAGCGGGGACCTGGTAATGTATAGCCTGGCTGCCCCGATCGCATCCTCAGCAGCACTGATCGCCCCCCGCAGCCCCGGCCGCACGATATCCCCCAGCCCCGGCCGCACGATCCCCCGCAGCCCCTGGCCGAACGTTTCCCCGCAGCCCCTGGCCGCACGATCCCCCGCAGCCCCCGACCGCACCCCCCCCCCACCCCCCGGCCGCACGATCGCACCCCCTCGGAGCTGCAGGGGAGTGATCACTGCTCCCCTCTAAAAAAGTGGTATAAAAAAAGTAAAGATAAAGAGCAACATATGTCAAGACTGGCATACTGTCATATATAACGCCCTGCCCTCTTTTTCTTGGATGGATTTACTAAGAGGAACATGCCTCTCAGTAAAGCTGGCCAGCCCTCTGCTTGGAGAGGGCATTGTGCAACAAATCTACCCCTGCGAGTGGGCGTAAATCATGATAAATCAGGTGTGGGAGGAGGCAGCGCCCCCTCCCCGCCTTGCTGCGTCTCTCTCTGCCCACCCATCAGACGAGCGGGGGGGAACGGCTGGCGTATACCACAGAAAGGGGGCAAATCTGTATGCCAGGGGTGCATGTTAATCAATGTCCCCTAAAGTTTTTAAAAAAATAGATATAAAAAAATCCTAAAACAAAAATTCACTCCCCGCCCCCTATTCCGGTTCCAAATAAAAAATGTAAACGGAAAAAAAGCATGTATGATATCGCCGTGTGCGGAATTGTGTGAATGTGAAAAGTCTGAAGTCTATTATTGCTGATTTTTGTTACATCTCAGGGATAAGGGAAAAAACCCTAAACCACAGCCTATGATATAGAATACTCCGGCACTTGTAGTTACATAAAGGCCGGACGCCGCACTGCTTATGTCTGATTACATTAGTCAATGATACAAATGGTTTTCGTGAACTATAAACTGGTGGAGTATACGGCACACTGACTTGTGTTATACAGATACCCGGCTGGACACCTGCTCCTCCGCGCTCCTAAGCCTCCTCGGCCTCTGAGGAAAGACTTCATCACTCCATCGCCACCTGGTTTGACGTAAGAAGATTTCGGGGAACTGCCAGACTATGTTGAGTGATCCGTGGCTCCTATTTTTTTTTTTTTCTAGGCAGGCAATACAGACAACAATATACCTTTAGTTTGGCAAACTTGGAGGAGATTATATACTGGAGACACTGGTGTAATGGAAAACAATGGGGATGTTAAATGGCTGGGAAACAGCTTAAAAGCAGGAATTTAATTGCAATTAAAATAATAAGATGCAATAATAAAATATATAATAATTGTATAAATCATATAATAAAAAGTGTAACAACTTTTTATTATTGTTATTATTATGTTTTTATTATTGCTTTGTTGTTACTAATATTATTTTTTACTATTGTTTTTATTGTTGTTATTATTTTTGTTGTTGTTGTTGTTTTTATTTTTATGTTCAATGTCAATAAAAGCTCTTTGAAGAGTTTTATAAAATGTTATATCCTTGATGCCCTAAATCCAACATTGTTTTTACATTTTTCTACAGGACTAGAAAGGTGGGGTCTTTGTTCAACGAGAAATGGGGGTGTTGTTTCCAAATGCATATGGGAAAAGAACTGGTGGTTAGGTGAGTTGTGTGTTTTTGTTTTTTTTTTAAATCGGCTTTGCAAAGGGGGCATCTATGGGGGATAATACAGGGGCCATCTATAGGGGGAAAATACAAGGGGCCATCTATAGGGGGTTATACAGGAGGCCATCTATAGGGCATAATACAAGGGGCCATCTATAGGGGGATTATACAGGGAGCCATCTATAGGGGATAATACAGAAGGACAACATTAGGGGGCATCTATAGGGGGATAACATAAGGGGCCATCTATAGGGGGACAACATAAGGGGGCATTTATAGGGTGGGGGCAAATGAGGGGGCATCTATAAGTGGCCAAAACAAGGGGGGCATTTATAGGGGACAACATGAGGGGCATCTATAGGGGGACAACATAAGGGGGCCATCTATAGGGGGACAACATAAGGGGGCATCTATAGGGGGACAACATAAGGGGGCATTTATAGGATGGGGGCAAATGAGGGGGCATCTATAAGTGGACAAAAAAAGGGGGGCATTTATAGGGGGACAACATGAGGGGCATCTATAGGGGGACAACATGGGGGGCCATCTATAAGGGAAATGGACAACACAGGGGGGTCATTTATAAGGGGGACAACAAGGGGGGAATCTGTAAAGGGGAATACACAGAGGGGGGCCATCTATAAGGGGGGCAGAGGAGGACAACACGGAAAGCTGCGGAGCACAGGAGAGAAGACTGGGAGCGAGGAGAGGTAACTTATACTAAGTGTATACGCCACGGCCGGGATCCCATAGAAGAATAGGCAGTGTTCCACTCCATACAAAGTACAGCCGTTGTTGCCGATGGCAACAATGGCCATACTTTTACATAGTGTGAACATAGCCATAAGCACTATGGGGATGATTTAACAAACATGAGGTAAAGTGAAACTGGCTCAGTTGCCCCTAGCAACCAATCAGATTCCTGAGCCAGTTTCACTATACACCATGTTTGATAAATCTCCCCCTTTGCCTTTTAAAGGGGTTATCCAGTGCTACAAAAAACACGGCCACTTTCTTCCAGAGACAGCACCACCACTCCAGATCAGGTGTGGTTTGAAATTAAGCTCCATTCACTTTAATGGAACTGAGTTACAAAACCTACATCCAAACTGGAAGAAAGTGGCCATGTGGCTGGATAACCCCTTTAATATGGCCTTGCAATGTGTGATGTTATCTGGGATTACTTTTCCTTTTCTACACGACCCCACTGTTATACAGGGAGATCCTACACGCTCATATAACTCTTATTATGATATATTTCCCTGTAATAACACCGCTCTGTAGACAATAATTCATGCTTGACTTTCTTTTTTTTCTCTTGTTTCCTTACATGCAAAATTCTCTGAACAGAAAGAGGAACTGCCATCAATTTATAGCTTTTTGGTTACCTACATTAAAATGTATCACATGCACTTTTTTTTTTCCTTTTTCCTCGCCATTTACCACAAATTCATTTACAGACCGACATTTCTTTACAAACCACTTCAAGTGGATGATATTCTAGACATTTCTTAAGAGAGAAAATTGTTTCTTAGCGAGCATGATCTTAAAGGGAACCTATCACCAGAACTGATCGCTATGAATAAGGGTCCATTTACACAGAAAGATCATCTGACAGATTATCTGCCAAAGATTTGAAGCCAAAGCCAGAAACAGACTATAGTCAGAGATCAGGTTATAAAGAAAAGCCTGAGATTTATCCACTTTTCAAATTCATTCCTGGCTTTGGCTTAAATCTTTGGCAGATAATCTGTCAGATAATCTTTCTGTGTAAATGGACCCTTAGGACAATTGTAGAAGACCCAAATGGGCCCAGTACATAACAGTCATTTGAAGATGTGAATCCAGTTTCATTAGATCAGGAATTGTAACTTGCGGCCCTCAAGCTTTTCCAAAACGTCAATTGCCATCATGCCCCTACATCGAAAGCTTTAGCTGCCCAGGCATGATGGAAACTGTAGTTTTGCAACAGCTGAAGGGCCGAAGCTTCACCATCCCTGGCTTAGACTTTCATGTAACATGACTCTTTGTGTGACCCCTTCAACTGATCGTGGATTGGTACAGAAGTGCAGTGATTGGTTAGAGAAGTAAGGGAGGAACTCACTATGTGAGTACTACTGGCAACTGTTAAGCTCTGCTCCCATTCTCTTAGATAGAATGAGAAATAGTTGTGAACCATGGAGAGAACTCTCAGCGTTGAGGGCACTAAAATCACCTGGTCATCATTCTCAGGGGTCATCATGGTAAAACATAATAGAGACGTTTCCCATGGTTTTCAGTGCCTCCATTGTTCGCTTATAACTTTTTTAATCAAGAGACTATTTTTCAATATGGCGCTGGCCAGGAAACTACAGCAGGATTCAGGCTATGGGAAAAGGCTTTGCTCTGCTACGTCTGCACAGTGTACTGATACCTCCCTCATCTCTGCTAGATAAAGCCACAGGTGTTCTCGTCCCAGTTTTGCTGCTGCTACCAGTCATCATGCAGCACTCACTGGTTGCAGGAGGTTCCACTTTGTGCAGGTGGTAGCGCACATGGTTCAAGCCAGCTCTCCATCCACTTGTCTGAAGACCCCGAGCTACAGCCACGACCACCAGACAGCCATTAGCCAACTACAGACAGCCATTAGCCAACTGCAACTGCAGCCAATTTTCTGCAGAACTGTGATGAAACGTGGATCTCATGTCCTCCGTCTCTGCAGTGGGATGGGTTCTATTGCTATGGCGGCCCACTGCAGAGACAGAGGACATGTGACCCACATCTCTAATGGAAGGGAGACCAGAGCAGGACTGAGATTTGGGGCGGAATACTCCTGACCAAGACCAAATGCCTTATACCACCTGTTAAAAGATAACTCTGTCAGGTGTTACAATCGGGGATGATAGGTGCTTTTACGTACCATCACCACTTGGTGTCCCACTCTCCCCTATCTGTCTGTAAGCACAGCTGAAGGAAAAGGGTTAACAGCTATTATATTGTTATATTCACTGTTTGACTAATCACTGGTGCAGGTACCTCATACACAATCCACCATTTATACTTCTTCCCTCTCTTTTCTCTAACATTTTCCCCACCAATAGGAGGATAGACCTAGTCACCTCTATAGGCTATGTTCACACTACGTATTAGACCGGCCGTTCCATTGCGGCCAGTTCTGCGGCGAGAAATACGGCCGTAGTTTTACATAGTGTGAACATAGCCATAAAAGGTAAGTTAGTTAGTTCCTGGTGGGAGGTCTTTTGTCTTTGGGCTTCTAGTCAGTAGTGGAGTTGGAGTGAGACAGAGACATAGCTACAGCTTTCCAGAACCTAAGCTGGAAACAAAGATACACTGCTAAAACCAAAGGTGGGGTAGCTGTCACCAGGGTCAACCATGTCTACGCCTGGAATCCTTCTAAAAAGTTAGGATAGTCAGTAAAGTCGAGGGACTAACCCTCAGTAGGACAAAGGGCCTAAACCAAAGTATCCTACTAGTAATTGCTTGACTTCCTTGGGTAATCTTGAGGAGTTAGCTTTGCCTAGTTGTTCAAGCATGGGGCTCATGCTACCAAACCTGACAGTTGCTGGGCTAGTTAGACAAAAGGTGGTTTTCTACCTAGTTCTCACTTCTGTGAATACAAGGATTCTCTACAGTAACACCAAGTCATGCTCTACAGTACTCCGGCAGAGTACACTTCTACCTAGACAAGGTCCCCAAGACAGCCCCTATACCTCTTCAGAGTCCAGCTACACTTCTTCTGTTACTTACCTTTCTCAAGTCACTACCTCAGGCACCACTGTTACTTGCACCTGCACCTAGCAAGCTGTTTCTTACTCTAATCTGTATTGCACCAAAGTCTTTGAATAAAAGTCACCTTCTGGTTAAGTGCTAGACTCTGTGCTCACATGCACCTGCGCCCACACATTATGCTACCTTTACAAGAGCCAGTGTCTGCACGGGGGGTGGGTAACGCCACTCCTGGCCACCAGCTCTATACCTCTATACCTAAGTGTGATGATGTTACTATGGATTAGCTGGTCACTTGATAGGTGGTTAGATGGGACTCCACTCCGAAGGTGGTTGACAGAGATACAGCCGGACCTTAGAGTGTTGTTTCGTGACGCCAGTGCCAGTGAGGCACACAGGTGTGATGGCAGGCCTGCTTTTATTTTTGAAGGCCGGTTGGACCTTTTTCCCCTGTGGTCAGTGTCCTGCCGGGCTGCTACTGGGTCCCTTACGTTAGAGTGATCACGGATGGCCAGACTGGTGTAGTGACCCTCCTGGACTATAGGAACCACCACCCACAGAAAGGGGAAATGTCCCAAGGCTGCAGTGTGTGCTGTGTCGGTGGATAGCGAATGATCACAGAGCCTCTTTAACGCAAGGAAGGCTGCTTTACTAGTTACAAATGTGCAGCAGGTAATACAGAATTAGCAGTATGAGGTTTTCTGGATAAAGCACTTGATAACACACTTGACAATAGTTCTAAATAAATACTTGACAATACAGCAACCTGATCAGTAGTAGAAGAGCAATGTAGTCGTGTTGACTAAGTAGTGCTGAGTAGTATGAAGAAACAGAGTAGTAGAGAGGAAAATGTTGTGAGAGTGTCAACCTATGTAGTAATGTGCACTGCCAGGATGTTGGAGGACGAGGTAGAATACTTAAAAGAAGAAGAAAAACACCTGTGCCCATGTATTGGCCTTGAGTTAGCCTTCACACCACCTTATGCCCACTAGACTTGGCTGAACCTTCCTAGAGGGTGACACAGGCCCCAGATCTTGTTACCTGGGATGATTGGAATGCTGACGATTCCCTACTGACACCTGTGCTGTGAGATGGAGTTCATAGGCTTGCTGCAACTTTGCTCTATCTAGATCAGTTCCTAGCTCTTTGGCTTTATTGAATACTGTCCTGCTCTGTGACGCTCCTTGTCCTCGGCGTGGGTTGAGGTTGTCTCTGGCTTGTCCTCTCCTAAGAGGGGTTTAACAGTGCATAGTGCTGTGTAGCGTGACTTGTAAGAAAGTTGTTAGAGGAGTACTGCCTTGTGTCCTTCCCATACAGGGTTCTAGCTAAGACTGAACTTGAGGTACGGGGACCTGGCAGAGTGCCAGGGCCCAGATAGGACCACTGTGGAGAGCTATCTAGCTTGTGTCCTTCCTCCATAATGTCCAACACGAAAGACCTTTGCTCCCCCTCCACCCATGTGACTTCCTTCCCTAGCGTAACTAACATGCGCTGTGAGTGGGTAAAGAGTGCAACAGAAGAAAAAAGGAGAGAGGTGATAGGACAGACGAAAACAAGACTACTACTGGTCTACAGATTTAGGTGACACATAAAGAAACAATAACTCTTTACATCCTTCAGCTGTGCGGCTTCCAAATGCACACATATAATACAGTGACATCTAGTGGCAAACTTTAGTACTACTTTCATCACCACAATAGTACAATAAGTACAGACTTTTGCAAAGGGTGTTTCCAACTGTAACACCCGTGGTAGGACACCACATAGGTGCCACAAGATAGATAGATAGATAGATAGATAGATAGATAGATCTTTTCCAAAATATAGAACAAATACATAATAAATGTCATGTGGCCATTTTGAATAGCTCAGCTATTCCCTTTTTTAATCCTTTCTTTCCTTACTAGCGAAGATTATGATATGTACCATATTCAGAATGCCCTCTATGCTGCGTTTCAGAAGCATCTTATGTGACGGCCATGTACAATGTCAGCCAGTATCTATGATATTTTGCTTAGCATATTCTTACTGGGAGGCTTTTTCCACCAGGATTAATGGCATTGTAATAGGAGGCGATTGGTAACATTGTTTTAATTATTTGTTTTTTAAAAAAAGTTATCCCCGTGAGGCATCCTAAAACTGAAGAATCACATTGTGTCCCTAACAAAGACTTTTTTCCTCCGGCCGCTATAAATAGTGAGGTCTCCGCAAGGGGTTTACTCCACGCATTTTACAATTGAGTGCACAATTAAAGTAATCTGTCTATATATAGCTGGGATCCTTATCATTGCGTTTATACTGTGTGAAGCAACAGGCATATGGCAGAACAGAGGCCGAATGTGGAGAATTATGGCATATACAAACATATAAGGAAGACCTATAACTGGTAAATTAATAGGGGGATAGATCAGGACTCCACCAGGAATCTCTACCCGATTGGTATGAAGTCATTTAGATCAAGTAACTATGAATAAGTCTTCTTTATTCATACATCTTCATTAAAAATCATGCAGAGCGTGTAGCAGTCGGCGGTGGAAGCCGCTCAGTAGCTGACAGTGTAACAGCTGTTTCCCGTGCCCATGCGCACTTCCTCAGACACTGTGTCTGAGGAAGCGTGCATGCGCGCCGGAAACGGTTGTTACACTGTCAGCTACTGAGCGGCATCCACCGCCGACTGCTACACACTCTGCATGATTTTTTATGAAGATGTATGAATAAAGAAGACTTTTTAATGGTGAGTGCCTCCTTGCTTTCTTTTTTCTGAATTATATATTGTTGCTTACTGCATTTCCCTGGATGAGCACCCCATCACACATTGCCGCAATATCAGCCCATAATAGT
Organism: Dendropsophus ebraccatus; assembly: GCF_027789765.1. NCBI lineage: Eukaryota > Metazoa > Chordata > Amphibia > Anura > Hylidae > Dendropsophus > Dendropsophus ebraccatus. The sequence continues at coordinate 16,965,589 of NC_091468.1, read as the reverse complement.
CATTTGTGGGTTAACAAGTGACGGTCCGCTGTTTCTTTATGTAGCTTAACTATGAATAAGACCACTCTGGGTATGGTCCTTGCAAAAGCCCTACAAAATCCCTTTGACTTTAAAGGTAAGTCTCTTCTCTGTTTCTGCCTCCAGAATTTAAAAATCAGTTCACCAGGTGGAATTTGGATCAGCATCGAAATGCATGCACCGATATCGCAGAAATTGCAGGAAATTTTGATATCTAGTGAAATCCACGTTGGATTTGATGTGGAATAGGCTCGACCTGCGCACAAACCCTAAACACGTCAGCAGCGGTACAGGACTCTCAGTGGTTTGCAGTCAGGCTGGAGGCCAGGGTTTAGCTTGAGGAGCATTGCCTACAAGGGTTACTACAGGACATGTAGGAGAATTGAAAAGAACAGTGAGAACAGAGGTGAAGCACTTTATCACAACTTTTTTTCTATTTGAATGATCGCTAATATTATAACAAAGAAAACACAGGAAATCAACACCCAGAAGTGTAAAAGCCAAAGCATAAAGGAAGCCGTGGTGTGGTCTCTATAGCTTAAAGGCAGAAGCATAGCAACTCGATATATATGTTATGGAAAGATTCTATATAGATGGAAATCTCTGTAAGAGACGCAGTATATTATTATTATTATTATTATTGTTATTATTATTATTATTATTATTATTATTGTTGTTTGTATAATTATATGTTAGAATATTACTATCCTGTCTTTATGTAATAGCATCAGTTATAATCTGTGGGTTGAAGATGTGTGATCATGGGGAGAACCATATCACTTGAGAACATCTGAATGATACAAAGTTCCCTAATTCAAAGCTTTGTTCTTTGGGTCCATAAATGGGTCCTGTATGGAAGCACATGAGCTACTTATGGCCTTAGGATGGGGGGATGCTCTATGCAGTAACTTCTATTGTTCAGTAACTCACCAGTCAGGGCTTACAGATGTTATTCCATGGGTCTTGTTGTTTCATCCAATGGCAAACTTAAAGGGGTTATCCAGCAAAAATGTTTTTTCTTTAAATCAACTGGTTTCAGAAAGTTATATAGATCTGTAATGTATTTCTGTTTAAAAATCTCAAATCTTTTAGTACTAATCAGCTGCTGTATGTCCTGCAGGAAGTAGTGTTTTCTTTTCAGTCTGACACAGTGCTCTCTGCTGCCACCTCTGTCCATGTCAGGAACTGTCCAGAGCAGGAGAGATTTTGTATGGGGATTTGCTACTGCTCTGGACAATTCCTGACATGGACAGAGGTGGCAGCAGAGAGCACTGTGTCAGACTGAAAAGAAAACACCACTTCCTGCAGGACATACAGCAGCTGATAGCTACTGGAAGACTTGAGATTTTTGAACAGAAATAAATTACAAATCTATATAACTTTCTGAAACCAGTTGATCTAAAAGAAAAAGATTTTCGCTGGACAACCCCTTTAAGGGATCTATTTTTAAGGATTAACGATAATGGTGCGTTTACACGGAGAGATTTATCTGACAGATCTTTGAAGCCAAAGACAGGAACAGACTATAAAAAGGGAACAGGTCATAAAGGGAAGATAGAGATTTCTCCTCTTCTCAAATCCATTCCTGGCTTTGGCTTCATAAATCTTTCAGATAAATCTGATTGTGTAAACACACCATAAACGATAGAAATCATGATCGTTTATCATTAAACTGAAATCGTTCACCATATTACACAGAACAATAGTTCATCTAATCCCGACAAATGAAGGAACAATGTGGAATTAGACTGAACGATTAGTGAACGAAGCGGAATTACAACGGACAAATGATTTTGGTGTCAGCACCAAACGAACGATGAACAATTTCTCATTGGTCATTTGATCGTTGCCTGCATTTACACGGAAAAATTATCGTTTAAATTACGATATAAGGATAATTCTCACAATAATCGACCCGCGTAAGAGGGCCCTTATTAATGGTGACTTCAGTGAGATGGTGATTCTGGAGATGCCTCCGTGGTACAATCACACTGTCCGTAATAGGGGGCTGTATAGTTCATTGGGTAAAGTAAAGGCCCTATTCCACGTGACGATTACCATTCGCATAATCGTTAACGATAAACGATCCAAACGACCGCTATTGCGAAAGACCTGAAATCGTTCACCCATTTACACGGAACGATAATCGTTACTTATAATCGTTCCTGCGGTCGTCTTGTCGTCGATATTGCGTTCGTCACTACTGCGAACGGCCAAACGACATCTTATTCAATGCGAACGATTTGCGAGTAACGATAAAAATAGGTCCAGTTCTTATTAAACGATCAACGATTTCTCGTTCGGTCGTTAATCGTTAACTGCTATTCAAAAAAACGATTATTGTTTAAATTCGAACGATAAAACGATAATCTGAACGATAATTGTCCCGTGGAATAGGGCCCTAAGTCTCTTGCTTTCCAAAGGACACAGTTATATACAGTGCCGAGATGGTGGAACATTATGGTGCCTTGGTGGTAGATAAGTATATCAATAGCCAGGTAGGTAACATGGAAATACTGGGTAATGGGGAGATAAACCTTATAAAGTCAGTAGGTATTTGTAGCTACAGTAGTTCTTGAGACATTAGGTGCCCTGAGGTAACAGAATACATGATGTTTGTGTCTTATCTGACCAGAGGTCCACTAAGGTTTCTCTACTTATTCTTTATCACATACTTCATATTCAATACTAAATTCAAGGGGCGGGGGGGGGGTCTTCAGGGTTCAAATAATGTGTGGTTGGTCTATCACTCCCTTTCTAGGTTCTGAACACTAGGGGGGAGATTTATCAAACATGGAGTAAAGTGAAACTGGCTCAGTTGCCCCTAGCAACCAATCAGATTCCATCTTTCATTCCTCACAGACTCTTTGGAAAATGAAAGGTGGAATCTGATTGGTTGCTAGGGGCAACTGAGCCCATTTCACTTTACAACATGTTTGATAAATATTCCCCTATGCCTTTTAAAGGGGTTATCCAGCGCTACAAAAAACACGGCCACTTTCTTTCAGAGATTCCACCTTTCATTTTCCAAAGAGTCTGTGACGAATGCAAAGTGGAATCTGATTGGTTGCTAGGGGCAACTGAGTCAGTTTCACTTCACACCATGTCTGAAAAATCTCCCCCTAAGGCTGGGTTCACACTACGTTTTTGCAGCCTGTTTTTTTAATCCGTTTTTTTGCAAAAAAAACGCATGAAAAATGGATGACAAAATTGGATGCATTTGTGTGCATCCATTTTCTATTGACTTCCAAAACGGATCGTTTTTTTTTTTAACGGACACAAAAGTAGGGTCAGCTACGTTTTTGAAAAGAAAAAAACGGATTGCAAAAACGTAGTGTGAACCCAGCCTTAGGGTCCATTTACACAGAAAGACAGATCTGACAGATTATCTTCCAAAGATTTGAAGCCAAAGCCAGAAAAAAGGAGAAATCTCAGGCTTGCCTTTATGACCTGGTCTCTGTTTATAGTCTGTTTCTGGCTTTGGCTTCAAATCTTTGGCAGATAATCTTTAGGAAGTGAAAAGACAACGGATTCTGCAAGAACCCTCTCCACGGGTCCTGAAACCAGCTGATCGGCAGGGATCAGATATCACTTATATACCAAAATCAGGTGATCAAAGGTGACCAACCTCTATGCAAAAAAAAAGAGAAGAAATATGTTAGTAGGAAAAAAATAAGTAAAATGGCGGGGGTGGTAATCAATTTAAAGTGGAACTTCCCTTCATTAGAACAGTAGATGTAATAGTGCCGCCTGGTACAGCATGTAATATTCAGTCTATGTTGTTTTATTATGACTTTTCCTTTAATTTTCTTGATGTAATCTTATAGTGAATTTCATCTGCTCGATCCATTTGCGGCTGACATGTTACAGCGTCACGCCGATGGAATTTATAATTGCCGCCTAGGACATTACCCATGAAATCTGACAGCTCGACTTTTCGGGCTTCACTTTTGTCTTTATTTGTCATCGACCCCCCCAAAAATTGACCATAGTCAGTGAGGAAGGGAAACAGCTGCTCCATAGCGATTACCGAATTCCTTCTGGATAATAACATGTTATCAGCGTGTAAGATGTTTCTGTAATGCTGCACAGATAGATGAGCAGAAAATGAGTGGATGTCACACAGCTCACACCGCTGCAAACTGCTGAAGAGATGATTGCCGACCGCTGCCAAGAGTCTGACTTCAGGATTAAAGTCGAGAACTTTCTAAAATAGAAAGATTAGGGGAGAAAACCTGTGGCTTATCGAAGGGCATAAAAATGACTGCATAAAATTTTTAAAAATACAGTCTTCCAGTACTTATGAGCTGCTGTATGTCCTGCAGGAAGTGGTGTATTCTTTCCAGTCTGACACAGTGCTCTCTGCTGCCAACTCTGTCCATGTCAGGAACTGTTCAGAGCAGGAGAGGTTTTCTATGTGGATTTGCTACCTCTGTGGACAGTTCCTGACAAGGACAGAGGTGGCAGCAGAGAGCCCTGTGTCAGACTGGAAAGAATACATCACTTCCTGCAGGGCATACAGCAGCTCATAAGTACTGGAAGACTAAAGTTTTTTTTTTTTTTTCTTTTTCATAGAAGTAAATTAGAAATCTCTGGCACTTTCTGGTAAAAGTTTATTTGAAAGATTTTTTTTTTTGTGAACTACCCCTTTAACAGAGCCATATAAAGACTTGTTCTTTGCAGGAGCCTCCACCACGGACTCTGCTCGGAATCCTGCCTGCCTCAGTGTGTCAATGTGATGTCACGTGCGTCTCTGCTCTTCGCCGCTCTCGGCTTAAAGAATCGACATGGCGAGAATTCCGTCACTTTTACTCAATGTGAACGTACCCTGATGAAATTTTTTTTTTTTTTAAAGATAATTTTTAAAAATGTATTTATTTTATTTTTTTTCATTTTTAAGCAGTTCATTTTGTGAAAATTGACATCTTAGGCCTCATTTACTAACAATGTGTCAATTTTGAGCTGTTATGCTGTTGGTTGTGTCTGTTCTTTTTTTTTCATGTTGCATTTATTCATGTGACACACGCCTAATGTAAAAGGTTTTCACAGGACAAACTAAAACCCGACCACACAAGAAGTGGCTGTTTTTTAGAATAGAAAACCCACCCCCCAAAAAAGGCCTGCAGTTGTGCATTTTTTTAATTTTAAAAAAGTGACGTAATTTTTTTAAGTGTCACTGTCGTTTTTCTGTTGTTGCAGAAATCAATAGTACAGGTGATTTAAAAAAAACCTTTTTTAATTGGGTTTATTAGGCAAATATGCCATTATCTGCATTCAAAAAAGACTTTCCCCAGGTCCCCCCCCCCTCCCTCCTCTCTCTCATTCACTGCTCATCATCAGGAAATTGCGACTAGTTTACATCAGTCAAGCCCTGTGTAACCTATGGAGGGGGGAGGAGGGAGATTAGTCGGCAGCAGAGAGCAGAGAACAAAGGACTACACAGTGGGACCTGTGTGAAAGCCGGTATTCAGAGGTCAGAGAGGTCAGTGCTGACTTCAGAGGAGATGTTCGGGGATGTAGCTGTAAATTAACTCTTTGTTGTCCTGTTTTGGTGCCTCCTCTCCCTTCACCCCTCCCCTCTCCATAGAAAACCATGAAGACAGGGGGGAGAGAGCTTCAAACTGCTTTTTCATGATAAAAATACATTTTTCAGCTAGTGAACCCTATTAGAAAGTTTCTTAAAATCGCCTGTACTATTGATTTCTGGGAAAAAATAAATAAATAAATTTAAATGCAAAAAAAACCAAACAAACATTGATTTTAATTTTTAAGTCTATGATTACAGATGTAAACAGTGTTCCATTTGTTTCAACATTTCACCCAGGTTTTTTTTTTTTGGATCCGTTTAAAACGGATGACAAAATACAGGCGTGAACATGGCGCAACCTAATAACTCCAGACTACCGAGACCTTGTGACAAAAACGGATTGGATTAAAGTTTGTTGCGGTTGGCATGGGGGGGGGGTTGTAGGTTTATAGAGTAGGCTTAGATCTCTTCTTCTAAGCCAGTGGTGTAAGATTCTCCGTTGTCACCACGTTCCGCTATTAAGTGTTTCTAATAAGCCCAGTTTCTTAGCACAGGAGCCTAGAGCCGAAGATGTTAAGCAGCTCGGAACTTCACAAGTGCATCAGCTGTGAACTGATCCCAGCCATGGCGTCAGTCTCTTCTTTGTGTTACCTCTCTGAGGAGTTGAAACATGGCGCTGATGTCAGCGGGGTCCATTTGACCCTTTTACCCTTTGACTATGTTGTGCATACAGTATATCAAATACAATGGTCATGTACCTTACGGCTCTACCCTGATGCTTTTCAGACTCACAAACAATACGGCCCTGAGAGGAGGGAACTGGACTTTCAGCTTGTATGTTATCTCCCCCTTGACTTACTTGGCAGTCACATCTCACCAGCTGGTGATCCGAGAGAGTCTCATCTCAGGCAAATCTTCAGTCTGGAAGCCCTGTCTTCATTACATAGTGGAGGCCCGTCCAAAAATCTGTAACTAATTGCACATTCTGAGTACAGCTATACCCTGTGTGCAAAGCAGAGCCGAGATATGGACACTCGATGAGGCAAGAATAGGAGAAAACTGCAGTCCCTCTACTCCTTACTACAACTACAACTACCACCATCATTAGTATCAGTGGTAGGAATTGGCATTTCCCCTTAATTCAGCAAAAAAAAAAAAAAAATCAATCAGAAGTCGTAAAAAAGGCCTCAATCACTGTCTCTATAGATATAATAAAAGGAGAAATTCTGGAAAACTGCAAACCACCACCTATAGGTAACATGAAGCTATGCAACAGGTTCCCATCAACCATGTGTCTTCTATAATACTGCTGTCTTTATATAATAGGCTTTAGCAATCTCATGGATCAAATGACATGTCATCAGCAGTATCAAAGCCAAAATAAATTCCCTCAAATAAACATCTGCACCATGCCTATAATCACCTGGGGATCGCTCTGTTTCTGGCATACCTCAGTAATGTCCTCCATGCTACTGCTGCTTCTTAGGGTGCATATAGCAAAACAGAAGAAAATGATCTCTTCTTTGGTGAGTGCCATGCATGGGACATCATAGTAGTTAGTCTTTGCCTGCTACTAGGTCGGGAACAACTAAAGATTAAAGATGGAGCCTGATAAGTAAGTAATATAATGACCATAAACCCTGCTGCTTCTTGTGTGCGGAACTTAAACATGCTTGACCTAGAAGTCTAAGCATTTGATTACCGGTGGCTGAAGAAGTTGGATTCAGCTCTAGGGATGCAGCTCTGGAAAACATGGATGCAGCCTATGGCCTATGGTTGTATGCATTTTTTCCAGGAAGCCCTAGGGCTGTGTCCAACTTCTTCAACCACTGGTAATCAAATGCTGAGACTTCCGGGTTCAACAGACTCCAGCATGCTCGAATTGCGCTCATCTATAGTTGCAGCTTATTCAGTTTAAATTTATTGGCTCATTCCTTGGGATGTGATGTCAGAGAGTACATGTAACTGAAAGAATGCAGCTGGATCGGTACTGGCGTTAGTCCTAAGTTATGGACTCTCAAATTTAGATAACATATCTGAAGATCAATTTGTGGTAACCCAGGGGAACCAGGTGTTGTTAGGTAGGGCAGATGTTAGTGCACCACTAAGGCACTTGTCACTGTGGATAGGAGTTGATGCAGCCGGAGGACCACCTGGAAAACTGGGATACAGCCATAGCCATAGGCTGTATCCCAGTTTTCCAGGTGGTCCTCCGGCTGTATCCACCCTCTCCACGGAGGTGGAAGACAGCAGGAATTATTGCCAAGAGTTTAGGTACGTACGAACCCGAACCTCGGCAGGTTCGGACCATCCCTACTACAGAGTCCAGCAAGTACTAAAACAGCCAAATGTTTACTGCAGAAGTCTTCTTAAAGGCACAGTAGACAATATACAGATTATACTTCGCCAACTGAGATCCTTTTGGTGAGCTGCGTGATTTTAATATCTTTACTTCAAAATATACTTTTACTTCAGCTTCTCGCTGGGGGACTTGAATAAACTCACTGCTCTTTGCAGGTATACTGAAGAACACTTTATCCCAGTCTCTGGTTACTTGACAATACTTGACTGACTTAAGACTGACTTGACTTGCCGTGGGAGCTTTAGTAAACGGCACCTACGTCAACGGTTATAAACATCCGCCTATTGCTGTCTGTGGGCACTGAGTGATACAAGATCCAGGAATGCACCCACCCACCTAGTGGGTAAACCTTGCCATTGGGGAGATTCATAAGGAAACCTAGCAATTGCAGCAGAGTTCTCAGCTTAAATTGCTCTTACCTAATTACTGTTTGTTTCACCTCTCTCAGTTTTCAGGTTTGGAAGAGGATAGCCACCAAAAATGGATAGGGTTTCCCGGCCTAGAGCAGCCTCACTACATGGCTCACCAGCCCGAAATGGCTTGGGTGAAGTTGCTTGTATAAATAGAAGATAGTCTCTCATAAATAATCTCCAGGCCAGGCTCTGGAAGATACTGCAACAGCAACACTCTCATTCTGTATGCTCTTCTCTGGAATGACTAATCTGGCAAAAACTGGCTACTATTCACAATATATAACCACAGGGGACTCTATGATTGGACAGGAGCATACTAGAAGGCACTATATAGAGAAGAGATAAGTGTGATGTACCCAGCTAAGGGATTAGTTCTCAGCCAGGATAACAAAAATTGGCATAAACAATACAGTACATGAGAAAAAATATGTTTTCAGTTAACCCTTTAAGCAAATCCCCTTCCAGCTGTGCTAAGTAGTGCACACTACATAGTGACACCTATGTGGGAGTACAGAATACAAGCCCTTCAGCCCAGAGCAAATACAGACCACAGTACCGACCCTACCCTACACGTACTACCTAGCAGTGGAACAACCGCTCTGGGACACTTGACATTTTGGTCAGATTTCCCCTCTAAAGTATTAGGAGCTATATTTACATGACATTTTTTTTCACTTTGCCCTTTGGTTCCTATGGGACAAGTCTCAAAATTAGCAGCAAGGGCACATTTGTTCCAGACATCCACAAGACTGTTTATCTTGACATTGTGCCTGTAAGGCTTTCAGTATAACATGTGTCTGTTCTTCCTAGTAATCCTTCAATGATAGATAAATGAACTATAAAGTCACATTGCAGCCATGCAGAACAGTTCCGGAATATACTAATAGTTTAATATAGACGGCTCCATCTCCCTGACTGGGTGACTACCTCTTAAATCCCAGGTCCTGGTTTTGGATTAGGAAACAATCCTCCTTAGAATGACTGAGCATTGGCTTTGCTGTTCTGTATGGGTATATACTGAATGCCCATGACTAGAAGGTTTAAGCATGAGTTGCTCTCAGCGAAATCTCTCTTCCTGTTACTTCTTGGAAAGTTGCAACCTGTAGTGCCTCAAGACAAAAAGAGGCGCAGGTAGGAGTCTTAATCAGCAATGGAGTGGAGGAGGGAGCCATGATAAATGATCACTGTCCTGTGCAGAACTTGCAGGGCTGGAGGGGACAGTGTATGACTCAGAGTAGTATCTGGAGTTCTCTGAATCACAGTGTCATACGCCCCCCCTTAGGCCTTGCACCAGGCGTGTAACATTTTGGGAGCATTCCAGTACAATTTGAACAATAGAAGTGAACTACACGGCATGCATCCAATTTGTTTTGTGTATTATACAAGTCTTGCTTCTACTTTCACAGTTTTGGAAAGTAGCTTAGGGTCGAAATGCTTTAAAGTTTATCTCTCATTTAAAAAGAAAAATTACAAAACTTGCATGGTTTTATTAGTTTAACCCTTTAGCGTGCTGACAAAAGTATATTAGAGTTCTCTTTGTAATAGCACCAACAGCGAGCGGGTAATGAGAAGCAAGCGAGTGCTGACATGATAGGTCGCTTGCTCCTATATATTAGGCCATCTAATACGGCCCTTACTGTAACTTTTTTACACTAATTTTCTGGTGAAAGCAGTTTTTCTCTCTTTCCTTAAATCCTTCCCTCCCTCCAGCACCCAGCATTAACTAAGCCTCATCTCAACTTTCTGTGTCTGTCTTAGTGTGTCTTAGTTGTTACTAGAGACAGATTTCTGCTAACAACTGGCAGTGGGCAGCAGACTGAAGGGAATGGAGACAGCAAGTGGCCAATATTTCAGAGCAGTTTTTTTATGGGATAAAGAGCCATTTTTGGTAAGGAATAAGGAACTGGAAATATTTAAAATGCATAGTGGGTTTCACCAAAATTCTCATACCATGTACACCATGATACAATTTGGAGTACTTGTGGTTTTCAACAACAACAACAACAACAACAACAACAAAAGAGTATGCAGCATTAGTGGCATAATTATCATGGTCTCAGTAGTCACAGCTGCAACTGAGCCAATAGTATGAGAAATGGCAGGCCATCAGTACATACAGTGTCATTTTGCCATTTCTAGGATGTTTGCACAAGATCTTATCCTTACTTAGTGTCGGGACATCATGTACTGCACTGCATACTACGTTCTAATGCTGCCTGGTGTCAGGATTTCTGTAAAAGGGTCTTAAGGAGTCATACCCCCTGTTCACTGCAGGTTTGGCTGTTGGTATAAGGTGTATGGGGTTCAGAAGATGGTGTTGGTGGAGAGATGGTGGAGTGCCGATAGGAGCCAGGTATAATGAAAAATCACCACCCATTGAGCCCTTTCACTAGCAGCCGGCAGTGTTGTCGTTTGGCCGGTCTCCCTGAGATCAGCGATCTGTTTATTCTATGGCTCTACTAGGCATTGCTCCCACCTAGCCAGAATCCTGCTCCACAGCGATGAGGGGCAACACCACAAAACAGCTGTATGGGGATGGATACCTGGCCTTGGTTTTTCCCTTGTCATTACATTGACTTATAGGGCCACTTAAAGGGGTAGTGCGGCGTTTATCATTTATTTACTAAATAACACACATTACAAAGTTATACAACTTTGTAATGTGTGGTATTTAAGTGAATGGCCCCCTTCCCCGATTTCCCCCCACCCCAGAAGTGTCGTGCATTATACTCACCGATCTCGGGCCGCCATCTTGGGACGACGACGTCATCTTCGGGAGACCGCCCCAGCTGTCCCTCATGCCAGCCCCCCTCTCCCACGTCATCAGCTGCGCAGCCGCGATTGGCTGAGCAGCTCATGACTCGGCAGAGGGGGGTTGGCATGAGGGACAGCTGGAGCGGTCCAGCCAGCCTCCCGAAGATGACAGCAATGGAGTTAGTATAATGCACCACACTTCTGTGGTGTGGGGAACACGGGGAAGGGGGCCATTCACTTAAATAACACACATTACAAAGTTATGGGCAGGTTTTGGTGGTTTCCCTACAGGAGCCACCCCATGGCTGGGTCCTTCCCGGAGGGATATCTGGCTAGTCCTGTGTTTCGAGGCTCCACGGGCTCTATTTTTGCATATTTATGTTTCCCAGGGGGCAATGCACCTAGGATTTCACTGCATTGAGCGCTTTCACTAGCAGCCGGCAGTGTTATCTTTGGCTGGTCTTCCTGAGATCAGCGATCTGTTTCTCTTATCACCCCTCCTGCAGCTCCCCGTGGCCCCTCGCTCTTACCCACTCGCTGTCGGCGCTTGTAGTTGGGCCATGTAATAGGGCCCTTAGAGTGCTGGTGTTGAGTGCAAATGTGAACTGAGCCCAAGACAGACGTGAACATTATAAAAAAATAAATTGGACCATAAAGACTTGTTGGCTAAATGTTATCGTTATAAGTGTTGCACGAAGACTTGGGTTGGGTTTGCACATTCTCAGCAGGAGAGATTCTTACTTTTACTGATTTCCTAGAAAACCTCACGTGGGGTCAATGAGCACATACAGACATTCCTGTGTCAGACAGATAGTTATGTCAGGTGTCAGGGCGTAGATACTGGTCTTGCCTTAGAGACTTTATCTTGAACATCTTAAACAAGTTCTATGATCTATTCTAAGTCTTCAGACATTGGCGAGGATCCATAAAGAAATTGTTCTCTGCTCCAATATTCCTCTGCAGAGATTTTAATTTCCTTAGGCCGAGGGAAAACAAAGGGAGGGATGACAACCAATCAGAATCCGGCCTTGATATGGGCAACTGCTGTACTGCTCTAAGAGTTTTAACTGCAGCTGACAGATTCTGGAAGGTGCAAAAATCGACTTTAAGTGGTTATCTGGAGAGCAGGAATTAAAGGGAAAGTGTCAACATAATTTTCTTGTACTGATTAGAGTCAGATACAAAAACTTTTATTTCATTCTAATTTCTATTACTGTTTTTATTTTCTGACGGTAGTTTTTTTTCTTTCGCTATTTGTACATTGTTATGGGGGCAGCCATATTGCCTGGGCCGTTCTTAACAACATTTAGTGACATGCTTTACAGCAAGACTCATGGACATTGACGAGAATAGACACACAGAGACACCAAGCAGGGAGGTGCAGGAGGCGCTGTCCAAACGATCCTTAGATCATTCGGACTGCCCATTGAAGTCAGCGTCGCTGACATAATACTGTTCTTTCAGCATGCTGAAAAACCACAATCAGCCGTCATTATGCATATTGGCTGATCGTTGACGTTCAACATGTCCTATAACATGAAATGTTTATCGGCTTGATCGCCCAAGTAAGGTCGATAATTGTTACCTACAATACAACCTTTCATGGGTTGTATATATTTGCTGCACCTTAGATTAGGATGAGACCTACTGTATATGTGAATGATCTATACCTTTACTGGCTATTGAATCCAGCTCTTGCTTAGGCAAAAAATAAATAAATCAAAGAAATGGTCCAACTGTCTATACCCCCCCCCCCCCCAATTAGGAAGTTTGAGGGCTATTGAATGTAATCATTAGAGTTGATTGAACCTCGGGAAATCCTAGGTTCGATCGAACTTAAACATTCACGAACCTGCCGCATTTGATTGCTTATGCCTTATGCCTATTACTTAGGCTGAATCCTGAAATTCCAGGCGGTACCCGGGCTGTCTCCTCCTTCCCCACGGGCCAGGAAGGCATAAAAAACCAAATGCGGCAGGTTCGTGAATGTTCGCGTTCGATCAAACCTAGGATTTCCCGAGGTTCGATCAACCCTAGTAATCATTACAGGATAGGAGGGGCTGACTGTAAGGTTTATTAATAGGAAGTCTGCTGGGATTTCTAGAAAACTATTTGCAGGATATACATAATCACTTCTGTTTCTCATATACTGTATATCTCCACTTGTGAGAACCTCTAGATCAATTAACATAGGTTTTAGTAGCTGGGCTCATATACTGGACCTTTACAAGCTGCCAGCAATGGAGTTAGTGAATTAAAAAGGTCTAACAAGGAATTACCCCCCCCCCCAAAAAAAAAAAAAACAGAAAAAACAATGACCCCCGGCCATCTGCAGTAGATGTAATATCAGGGCTATTACCACAATAATGAATATGGATCATTTGACTCCTTACGTAGAAGGAGCGGCGTTTCCTCCTTCGAGGGATAGTGTTGCCCTAAAGTAAATACTTAGCACACGGAGAAATTTCGCCATGTGCCTCGTAATTAAAAAAATCTTATCTGATGGCAGAAGATCGGCCTCTTCATATGAAGGATTACGATCAGGTTGCAGGTAATCTAGCTGCTCAGAATGTGATACCAGAGCGGCTATTGCTTTGCGATCCCAGGTGCTCGGATACGGCATTCCTTCCATGGCCGGAGTCATAGCTGTAGTTGCCATAATGCACTTTCTTGTTTGCAGCAGCAAAGTGATAACTAGGAATGAATACTGTAGAAACACAAGATTTTTGGTGCATTCTAAGCATTGCATGGGGAGTACTTTAGGTTCCATGGCGTGTAGTACAGAGCCTCCATGCCCATGGCCTAAAGGCCCATCCATACACTTTAGGCACGTGTTGGCAGAACCTGCAAATTTTGGCAACTGACCATCCAATGTGTATAGGGGTCTCCCAGGACAGAAAAGAGAAGGATCAGGCATGTTGAATTTTAACTGTCTGATCCTTTTCTTCTTGGGAACCTAAGCTACCTTCTACCATACACTTTAGACATCAGTCTCTCCCAAGCCCACCATATGAATGTATAGTGGTGCAGGCGGACAAGCAAATTGTAAATAACTCTTTAAGGGTAGCTTCACAGTATCTCAGTAGATTTCCCTATCCGCAAGATATGTTGCGATGTTCCGTACTGTCATGGCCTATGGCTTAGCAGTGGATTTTCATTCCACTGCGAGAATGTAGCCACTGGCTACTTAACCCATCAGTTGCCGGTCTATAACCTGTGCATGATGCCGTCTGTTTCTCCGGTTGCCGGGACTGGCTTAGTCCTTGTTGGCTCTCCTGTGGCTGGTGGTGTCCTTCCCGGTGCTAAGTCTTATTGTGGTAGAAGTGTCCAATACAACTTGGATGTTTAGAGTCTCCATGCCCACACATGACTTACATGTCCATAAAACAAAAACTCAGGTCCCCTTCTATTACCGTACCGATTGCTCATACTCAGGGGCGTAACTACCCCAAATGCCCCTGCTCATACCGATTCTAATACTATCGGGTCGAAGAAAGTGGTGGAGCTTCTGGTAGACTTGGCAAATATGTTCTAAATGGTTCTTATCGCCCCAAAACCTATAGGATCGGGCATACGAAAATATGAATGAACACTGGATGAACAGTCTGGTTTCTAAACCTCTTATGCTCTTATGCTCCACTCTTATGCCGTAATGCGTCTGATAACTGATGAGATTCTATTCGCTGTAATCAATAATCGTCACCTATCTTGATAAGATTCTCAATTCACTCAAATATGAAGAAATGCCTATAATCCGTTAATACGATCATCTATAAGTAGAAATATGTCATTGGTTTTACACATGCAGAAAAGATCGTGCAGAACAGAACATGAAACATAGGAAGCGTGCCCGGACTTATAAGAAGTAGGAAAGGATTTTATTCTTACATTCCGCTCTTTCTCATGGATATCAGGTTTATTTGAGACTTTATAAGCGTTGTGTTATTTGTTCCCTTCTAATTAATTGTTGGCACGAGTTGTCTATGACCTGCCCATAGAAATCGATGAGGTGCCAACAGCAATTAATGATGAAAGACTTTGTCAATGAAGACTAGAGAAGCCTGGCATTAGGGGGCTTTTCCCACCAGTCGTAGGAAATGGGCAATTTCTTTCAGCATAATATGGTTAACCTGTATATTGGTGTCAGTCTTGGTGTTCATGGACATTGGCACGGAGCCCGGACAGAACCTTACAGTCTCCATGCACAGACTCAATCTGTTGTTGTACGAAGATGTTCTCTCAGAAACAAAGCTTCTTGAAAGGAATAACTCGGTACATAGATAGTCCAACGGACCATGCCACTATTTATTATCTGTTGGATTGTCACATAAAGATTCTCAGTATAGAATCAGAAATATACAGGTGTCATGAACTCTAATCGACTATCCTCTCCATATGTAATGAAAAGGTCATGATGATAACGGACTTATCTGAATTGTTCAAAAGAAATAAAATCAAAGTGCAGCACTCATGAAGACGACCATGCCGTATACTCTATGTGACCCACATTGTGATCCAATTGGGGTCATAAACTGTGATGTCATCTCCATGGATATCCGAACTTCCAGTGGCAAACAGAATGCTTATCTATTGAGTCCAGCATACTTGGTGACAGGTACCATTTAAGGTTTTGGAGTGGCCAAGGCAAACTTCGAGTCGAATCCCATTAAAATGCTGTGATAAGTCCTTAGGCACATTTCAGGCATACTTCAAACTTGACAACCATCCAATGTAGCCGAATTAGCGTTTTTAAAGTCAATGTACAACTAGTATATTGCTTTGTTTTGTGTTTTTAACCAAAACTCGATTCCCGCACACAGCGCCCATATATTCCCAAGCACTGACCCAGCATGAAGCACTTGGAGCAGGCCCGCTGGCCCCCAGTGTGCTGAAACCCCCTCTGTGACGCGGCTCCATTAAAAACAATGGAGCCGCTTCACAGTGAGGAGGGGAGATCATCACACTGGGGGTGGGCCCGTCTCTAGTGCTTCATGCCCGGCTGGTGTTTGGGAATAAAACGGCTGTACGCGGGACCAGGCAGCGGTTTAAAGAAAGGACCACAGCACCGACACTGGCACTAGTCTGTTTACTTAAAAAAAAAAAAAAAAAACACAAATTGATGTACTAGTGGTTAATTTGTTTTAAGAATTTAGAGTATTTTCCTTTGTATAAGACTACTTTTTAACCCAGTAAAATCTTCTCAAATATCAGGGGTCGTCTTATAGGCCAATTGTTGTCTTATAAGACTGATGCTGAAAAACTCTAGAACCAGACTGGAGAATCAGTGGTTGCCACATACAGTGTGGGGAGCTCAAAAACGGCCAACCGTATGAAGTGCAGATCAAGCTGCAGTCGTTCAGGGTATGGAGAAAAGAGATATGATAAAATGGCGCGTGCCCAGAAAAACACACCTCTTCCACCCATCTGGCCGCCCTTGTACCCTACCGGTATTACTGTACCTCCTTCTCTGCCTCTCAGATCTCGGTGCTGTTATTTGGTATATCCCAAACTCTATATTTTAACTGGAAAAGTTGGGGGTCGTCTTATACACCCTGTAGTCTTATACGCCGTAAAATATGGATAAATGTGTACTGACTGCTGGCCATACATCACTGTTAGGATTTTACTACTGTAAGTCTATAGGCGGAGCACCATAATTCCAGGTGAGCTGTATATGCCATATTTTTATGTAGAGGTGCCCATACACTTTACTGTTCTAAAGTCAACCAAACCCATCGTCTTCAGGGGGTTTTACTGTCTCTTTAATATATATATATATATATATATATATATATATATATATGCAAAAAAGGGGTCCGTGGAGCCTCAGTTACGAGTCTCAAAACACGGGAATAGCCAGATATCCCTCTCTCCAGAGAAGGAAGCCCATTGCCAAGGGTGCCTCCTAGTGGGGAGAGCACCAAACCACCCTGATACGTAGTCCCTCAGGTCCTCACTCTGTTGCGAGCTTTAGGACCTAAATAGGGAAACACCAGGGTGGCCCCTGTGAGTCAAAGTCTAACTCTGTGGCGAGTATAACGACATAAGACAAGGGTTACCAAGGCTAGGCATCCATCCACAGACTGCAGTTTCGGGATATTTGCTCCTCGTCAGTGTGGAGCAGGATTCTGGCTACTGGGGCAATGATAAATAGACCAACAAAACACAACAATCACTGAACTCAGGGAGAACAGTGAAAAATTCCAATGGAGTACTCATTTACGAGTCTCCATTGATTGTCCCTTACAAAATGTAAATATGCAAAAAAGGGGTCCGTGGAGCCTCAGTTACGAGTCTCAAAACATGGGAATAGCCAGATATCCCTCTCTCCAGAGAAGGAAGCCCATTGCCAAGGGGTGCCTCCTAGTGGGGAGAGCACCAAACCACCCTGATACGTAGTCCCTCAGGTCCTCACTCTGTTGCGAGCTTTAGGACCTAAATAGGGAAACACCAGGGTGGCCCCTGTGAGTCAAAGTCTAACTCTGTGGCGAGTATATCGACATAAGACAAGGGTTACCAAGGCTAGGCATCCATCCACAGACTGCAGTTTTGGGGTATTTGCCCCTCATCAGTGTGGAGCATGATTCTGGCTACTGGGGCAATGATAAATAGACCAACAAAATACAACAATCACTGAACTCAGGGAGAACAGTGAAAAATTCCAATGGAGTACTCATTTACGAGTCTCCATTGATTGTCCCATACAAAATTTAAATAGGCAAAAAAGGGGTCCGTGGAGCCTCAGTTACGAGTCTCAAAACACAGGAATAGCCAGATATCCCTCTCTCCAGAGAAGGAAGCCCATTGCCAAGGGGTGCCTCCTAGTGGGGAGAGCACCAAACCACCCTGATACGTAGTCCCTCAGGTCCTCACTCTGTTGCGAGCTTTAGGACCTAAATAGGGAAACACCAGGGAGGCCCCTGTGAGTCAAAGTTTAACTCTGTGGCGAGTATAACGACATAAGACAAGGGTTACCAAGGCTAGGCATCCATCCACAGACTGCAGTTTCAGGGTATTTGCCCCTCGTCAGTGTGGAGCAGGATTCTGGCTACTGGGGCAATGATAAATAGACCAACAAAACACAACAATCACTGAACTCAGGGAGAACAGTGAAAAATTCCAATGGAGTACTCATTTACGAGTCTTCATTGATTGTCCCATACAAAATTTAAATATGCAAAAAAGGGGTCCGTGGAGCCTCAGTTACGAGTCTCAAAACCCCTCAAAACCCCTTTTTTGCATATTTAAATTTTGTATGGGACAATCAATGGAGACTCGTAAATGAGTACTCCATTGGAATTTTTCACTGTTCTCCCTGAGTTCAGTGATTGTTGTGTTTTGTTGGTCTATTTAACATTGCCCCAGTAGCCAGAATCCTGCTCCACACTGATGAGGGGCAAATACCCTGAAACTGCAGTCTGTGGATGGATACCTAGCCTTGGTAACCCTTGTCTTATGTCGTTATACTCGCCACAGAGTTAGACTTTGACTCACAGGGGCCACCCTGGTGTTTCCCTATTTAGGTCCTAAAGCTCGCAACAGAGTGAGGACCTGAGGGACTACGTATCAGGGTGGTTTGGTGCTCTCCCCACTAGGAGGCACCCTTGGCAATGGGCTTCCTTCTCTGGAGAGAGGGATATCTGGCTATTCCCGTGTTTTGAGACTAGTAACTGAGGCTCCACGGACCCCTTTTTTGCATATTTACATTTTGTAAGGGACAATCAATGGAGACTCGTAAATGAGTACTCCATTGGAATTTTTCACTGTTCTCCCTGAGTTCAGTGATTGTTGTGTTTTGTTGGTTTATATATATATATATATATATATATATAGTATATATACTGTATATATATGAGAAATTTTGACTCCAGATGATGTTGGTGTTGGATGTATTCTACTCAACCAAATTGTTCTAGGACGGTAAGTCCTTGCCATAGTTGTCATAGTTGCCTTTCCCATACACAACATATGAATGTTCAGCTGTATGAAATGTTCAGATATGTGGGGAGGATATATGTAAAAATGTATGGCCATGTTCAAAAATGTCTGCAAAAAAAAAAAAAGAAAAAGTGGGTCAAAGTTTCTCAACAGTAAAGGAAAAAAAAAATTATTGCAAACATCTGATGGTAGTTGTTACAGCCAAAGGCGACATAACCGGTTAGTAGGTTTAGGGGGCATAAGTCATATATCATATAAGTCATAAGTCATATATCTATTATTGCAAAAAAAAAAAGGAGGAAGTTGTTGAAAGTTTTGATTGGCAAGGGTTCCCTATGATCTGGAAAACAAGGGAGGACAAGCGCAGGGTTTAATTCTAACCCTATCAATCATTTCCATAAAGAGGCCCCATAGACTTACTGTATAATGGAGCAGCAGGACTCCAGATACGTTTTAAAAAGGTACTCCAGCGAACCTTTTTTCTTTCAAATCAACTGGTTTTACAAAGTTATATTGATTTGTAAATACTTCTATTAAATTTTTTTTAACCTTCCAGTACTTATCAGCTGCTATATGCCTTGCAGGAAATGGTGGATTCTTTGTATGACACAGTGCTCTCTGCTGACACCTCTGTCTGAGACAGGAACTGCCCAGAGCAGTAGCAAATCCCCATAGAAAACTTTTCCTTCTGTGAACAGTTAGGGCCACATGTATCATCCGGCGAACGGATGATAATCGGCGGAAAGTGCCGATTTACGTATTTTTTTATACGTAAATGGCCGATCTGCGAATAAAATATTCGCAAATCGGCACTTTCCGACGAGTACGCCAGGGGGGCGGAAAGGGGCCGTGTACTGGGCGGAACGGAGGGCGCGCGATTTACCATCCGTTCCGCCCAAATGTACGCCGAAAAACCTACTCCAGTACTCAGCTGGCGTAGGTTTTCGGCGGTGCGCACCGGCGCGCACAGGATTTATGTAGAGGCAGCCCGCCTCTACATAAATCCCCGTAGCGCCGGAGCTGCGGGGGCATTTATAAGTCCGGCGTAAAAAAACGCTGGACTTAATAAATGCCCCCCTTAGTGTCTCGAACAGAGGTGGCAACAGAGAGCACTGTGTCAGACTGGAAAGAATACACCACTTCCCCCAGAACATACAGCAGCTGATAAGTATGGGGAAACACGATTTTTTAAATAGAATTAAATTACAAATCTTTCTAACTTTCTTAAACTTGTCAATTTGAAAGAAAAAAGATTTTTGCCGGAGTATCCCTTTAATACTCAGACTCTTTACAATATCTCTACAACATATCAAACTTTTTTAAGTGACAGTACCCTTTTAAATTCCATAAATGATTTAGATTTGGAAACATTTGTGGCAAGTAAAAATAGAAGACATAGGGTGAGAGGCAAATACTTTTTTTCAGCTCTGTATGTACACTCAATGGCCAGACCCAGGGGGTGTATTAAAGCTACACCTCCTGAGATGTAAATCCAGTTCCGCTCACCTCCTCATGTTTACTATGTTGTAGCATAGTAGGAGGGTCCCTTCTATTATCATGGTAAGTCTAAATTCTAGTACCACTACACCCCCATGGCATTGTGTATAAGTCGTAATCATGGGGCTTTTGGACTAAATTGCTTCACAAAAACAGCTTTCTCCACCACCAATTGCCCACTTTACAGAGACAATAAACTTTTTTCCTTTTTTTTTTTTACTAGCCGCATCATTAGACTTTTCCAAGCCTGTAACAATATGGATCCATTTAAAGGCTTAACCCAAAACCAATCACTTGAAAACTTTTTGACATTGTGCATTTGTCATTGTTTTTCTCACGTAATATAACAATTACGAAGAACAAATGGAAGCATTCACATTGCCGATAGCTGTTAAGAGGGGGGATAAATTTGTCTCCAATAATGGATGTATCGGGCGGCTTTGTGTCGCGTTGGATAACAGTAACTTGGTCCTTTTTTACCATTTTGTTTCTGGAAAATCCTTAAACAAATGGCCAAGCAAATAGTAGATAAACGGTGACAGGCCATGATGGATTTCACTCTTGGCAAAACAATGGAAAGGGGAGAGAGAACTTTTTTAGTTTATTGAAGCCGGGGAGTAGACAATGGCTTAAGTCCATCCATAGACAAACAATCATGTCCTATTTATCTCTTTGTAATACAATTAAACTCTCAATAAGTCGTTTGTCACAATAGTCTACTTGGTAAATAGGGCTGGGAGATAATGAAATCAATAATCAATCAATTAGGGGGATGCAAATTACCCTTCTATTTAAGAACGACCATTGACACAAAGATATAGCTACAATTAAGAGCATAGCCGTAGGGGGTGCGGAGATAGCAGTCACGCCCCGGTGCCTTAGGGGATCCAAAGATGCCTCTGTCACATACAAAGTGTTATAGTTACAGATTTCTTTACTGGGACTTCATGTTACGGCATTGATAACAATGTTCTAATAGTCGCGAGACCACAAAGATATTTCTCATGGGAAAATCAGTTTGATTGAAGCAAAATCCTTTCAGTTCGGCAATTGCATTGCTATTATGAGTGCAGGCAGCCAAAAATAATTTAAAATATGACAAATAAAGGTTCTCAGTGACCAAAGGAGGCAATACACAATAGATAATAATAGGTTGATGGTTGACCACTGATCAAATAATTGTCCGATGAATGATCGTTTCATAGCCGTACATGTTTTAGTCCACATTGGTTGGTAAAGTTGTCATACTGGACGTAACTGATAAATGACATTGGTTAAAGGATAAAAAAAAATGCTCTGGGACTATTCTGGAAACATTCTGACAATATTCTGATCATACTCTTGCCCAAAAGGTTTGAAAATATTTTGCTCGTAGGCAACTTCAATCCAACTTTGACCCCTTTTTTTTATTTTTTTAGTACAGGGGACTTCTTGCTTGTTTAGGTTGAGATTGATACGAAAGTTTACATCAACTTTAATTTAAGATGTCTGGACACTTTAAAGCTGGGTCAACTAAAGTAGAGGATCCCCAAATCCTTCACCCCCGACCCCATCTAAACCCAACATGTGCATGTCCACATACAAGCACAGGACAGATCATATGTAAAATCTACAAAGATACTTGTACTACAAGGTTCAAGAAGAAGTAGACCCCAGTAGGAGGTTATTGGCTTACAAAAGTTCTCCAAATTGGATTGTGTTTTGCTGTCAAATCGGGCTTATTGTTACACCAGACTGGATCCAATGAAAGACCTGTTGGATGTAGAGGATGGATGGATCTATAGCATGGTTAACAATGAGGACCCACTCAGAAACACTAATTTTTAAGACTCTAGGGCATTTTCAACTTCTTTATTTTCTAAGATTGTCACACCTAAAGGCCCTATTACCAGGGCCGATGTTTAGGAGCAAGTGAGCCCCAATCTGTAAGATCAGCACTCACTTGGTCCTTGTTTCCTGCTCACTGCTGGTGCTATTACATGCGCTAATAGCCAACTGGTAAGGGGGGGAGGCAGGGAGTTGTAGGAAGGGTCCATAGAAGATAGAGACGGTCTGCTGGCACTGCCCCTATTACATGGAGCGACGGCCAGTAGACCATTGTTATCGTTGTAGTTTTTTTTAACATGTTGAAAGACAAGGATCAGCTGCTGCTTTTTAACAGGAGCTGTTACAACAAGTTATCTTTGGCTGTGACGGCCCATAATCAGCCAAATATGGCCGATAATCACTTGGTGTAATAGGGCCTTAAGCTTTGATACATTTTATACTAAAATTGGCTAAATTGGCTGAAAAGGTGTATGGGGGCCACCTGAGACTCCACTGACAGATGATGACATTGGGGATAGGCATCGGGCGTGATGGATTTTAACTAACCAGCCCTTCGTTCTTGGAGGCATAAACTGGCACTAGAGCAGCCTAGCTGCAGCTTATCCCTCCTCATAAAGAACACAATAAACTCTGGCCGCGTCTAATGTTCATATTTATGGTAGAATGGGTGAGATAACAGTGAACTGAATGATCCTGTCGCTGACAGTTATTGAAGATGCAAAGGCATAACTATAAAGACCACATTCCTGGGAAAGAGGCCAATTTGGAACTGGTCTACTCACTCAAGTAGTAGTCACATTGGCTGTCTCTGTTACACATATTCCTCAACTAGACGTTATGCTTCTAAGTTAGTATACAAAATCCCGACCTCGGGTCTCTCCACCATCCTTTTGTCATTTATAGAGATGAGCGAGCATGCTCTACCAAGTATAGTATTCGTTCGAGTAACGGGCTACTCAAAAGTACTCGATACTCCAGCAAGAACTGCGTGTTGTTTAGGTGCTCATTAACAAAAAGCTACTCAGCAACCTTTTAACAAGATTTAAGGCTGAGGAAATGCATAATGGTCGGTTCTCCATGGATACAGCGATGCTATAGGGTGATGATACATTATTATTGTGGGCGAGAACCTAGTGTGACCCTCTCAAAAATTGTGGGTGAAGGGGGTGGGTTCACGACAGGAGGCACTGGTGTGACCCACAGGTGCTCATTAAGGAGCATGGCCTTCATCCCAGCTATTTGGGTGCTTTGCTGGCATGTGCCGGTGCATGCTGGTGGTGGTCAGCCTGATGGCGGTGGTTCCCCCGGTGTTCTTAACACGGCAAAGTTTGCAAAAGACAAATAATTTGTCTTCGGCAAATTTATCAAAAGAATGCCACATGGCAAAAGACCTCTCCTTCCTTGATTGGGTGCATCGGGTAACACTTGCTGGACTACTTACTATGGGTCGCCTTCTGCCTCTAGCCATACCATTGTCTCTTGCTGCTGGTGCTGCAGATCCCTCCCCTTCTGAAACAATGGGTCCAATCAGCTCACCAGTTGGAAGAGTCGCTTCCTCGTCCACCACCTCCTCTCTACCCTGGGACAGCAGAAGGTGGACACTTGGGGGATTGGTGGACACGTTCTCCTCCGGTGCCACCTCAATCATAATTTCAGACTCTGTGGTGGCAAACTGACTGGCCGTGTTATCTCCCATCCACATCAACACCTGCTCACGCTGCTCTGCATCCAGTATGCATATGGTATATATATGGTATAGTATATATATATATATATATAAATTGTACAATGGATAAGGGATACACTCAGTACTAGCTGAAGGACGCTATGGTAACCCATGATACAGATAATACGCCCCTTGCTGTATATATCAGGATATTGCAAGTCACTTAATTTTACCTATGAGTAACATTAGTCTGCAGACGGCTGCTTATTTCTTATGGTGCTATATTTTTACAAGGTGCTAGAATCAATATGCACATTATGCAATTTCTCAGTGTTTTTCTACGGTATAATTGAACATTGCTCTAACATTTATCAATGTGATTTCAGGTTCATACAAGAGGTCTGAATACTAAGCAATAAAATGGGCCTATTGTCAGAGTACTAAGCCAGAGACCAGTAACACTTGATCTGCTCCCATCGACGTTACATGGCATTGTGTTGTCTTTATTGTGGTATAAACAGGGCCGTTGATATTCTTCCTCGTCCCTACCACAAGTCTTTGCATTGAGCGTGGGAAGGAAGCTCTGGGCTCAAGGAAACAGATGACATAACAAAGACTCTTTTTTTTTTCCAGACTTCCTTGAGAGATAGAAAAGTTTTATATCATTATGTATACAGTAAATCATCTGTCTGCATATCTGTGACTGTATTACACTGATAGGTTCCTAGAATTGTGAATGGTGACCCCCCACCCGCCAGGAATGCCATGAAGGACACTGGAAGCTTTTCTATTGTAAATAACATTTTAGAGAAAAAAATAAACACAAAATAATCAAAATTCTCATTCAGCACAAAAGAACATTTGGAGGAATTTATAAAGACTGGAGGTTCATGCAGGGTAACTATCACTCTCATGGATTTCTTAAAGCGAATGTACCATCAGGTACATTCGCTTTAAGTGTTGCAGATGAATAGAACAGCGCCAGCGTGGGGAATCCGGTGCCACGGTTCCTTTTTTGAACCAAGAC
The DNA here is from genome assembly GCF_027789765.1 of Dendropsophus ebraccatus. Lineage (NCBI taxonomy): Eukaryota > Metazoa > Chordata > Amphibia > Anura > Hylidae > Dendropsophus > Dendropsophus ebraccatus. The sequence continues at coordinate 16,940,560 of NC_091468.1, read as the reverse complement.
CCGGTTTCCGCGCACAGCACTGTTCTATTACCAAACACTGGTACTGGGGGTGAAGCACTGGAGACGGCAAGGCCCACCCCCATTGTGTACTGATCTTTCGGTACAACAATCGTTCCATGTAATAACGTGTAAATTGTTCACTATAAAGTCACTAGTGATCGTTACTGCAAATATTTATACGACAATCGCTCAGGGTAGTAGGGGATTTACACGTCAAAGCAATTTGTCAGACGTTTTGATGGGTGGGTGTCCAGATCTTGTGAATTGTTAAAACAAAGGGGCAGAAGTGTTTGGTATGCTGTATGTGGATTCATAGAAAATCTCATAGGGGGAGATTTATAAAACATGGTGTAAAGTGAAACTGGCTCAGTTGCCCCTAGCAACCAATCAGATTCCACCTTTCATTCCTCACAGACTCTTTGGAAAATGAAAGGTGGAATCTGATTGGTTGCTAGGGGCAACTGAGCCAGTTTCACTTTACACCATGTTTGATAAATTGGCCGTCTCTACAATGCACACACCTCTCTCTATTTGTGGTCAGTACTTAGCTGAGTACTTTTGCCAATTTGTCCATTTGCCCATTCATCCTTCGTTCAGTGCTGACACCAAAACAACAGTTAATCGATGATTGATCTTTCAGTGTAAGGGCCTGTTCACACTGAGCAGAATCAGCGGAACTACCGCCTGCCTCAGTGTCAATCAGTGTGTTTATGAGAGGGCTTGCGTGCCTCTGTCAAAGAATTGACAGAAGGGAGGCAAGGTTTTACTTTGTGTGAACAGACCCTAATACCACATCTCTTAATTTGCTGGGATCAGAAGGAGTCAATATTGGTAGTAACGATTGTAACTAACAACTATCGCTCTGTGTAATATGGAGAACAATTTCAGGTTAACAATCTCTTTTGAGATCGTTTATCGTTTAAAAAATTGCTTTGTCTAATAGAACTCCTAGGGTCCTATTACAGAGAACGATAATCGGCTGAATTGGCCCTATCCGGCCGATTATCGCTCCTTGTAATAAACACAATGATCAGCCGATGACAACAATCATCGACTGATCGTTGATATAGGTTTGAACCTATAATTGTCAGGCGCCGACCGCGCATCGCTACGTGTAAATAGCGGTGTGCGGCCTGCGGCTGACGATTTCCAAACTCTATGCATAATCTATTCTTGCTGCAGGGCTTCTCTTGCGCTCTGCTTCTCCCCGGGTCCCGCCGCGCTCCAGTTTTAAAGCGGCCTGTCTGAGCTCAGCCAATCACTGTCCGTGACCAGTTCAGACAGGCCGCTTTGGAGCTGCAGCGCGGACCAGGTGAGAAGCAGAGCGCTAGAGGAGCACTGCAGCAGGGATAGATTATGTATAGAGTTTAAGCAAAGGCTGCAAGGACATCAATAACGATGTCCATGCAGCCCTTGTTAAACAATTATCGGGCTGTGTAAAAAGCCCAGTATATAAGCTCCGATCTAGCAGATCGACGCTCGTTTACAGTTATTATAGGGCCCCCACTGTAGGTGCAACATGCAACTGTGAGCCCCACGGAGGACTGGAACCACTTATGTAATCATATATAACATATACTCAAAAAGACTCGAAATCTATATTACAGTAAACCCTAATGGTTTCATAACTCTCGGAGAACATCATAACATCAGCGATATTGCAATGTTTTTGTTACATTCCTCCCAAGCCGAGGGTCACAGGTAAAGTCCTGGAGGGCTGCCAGTTGGGCACCGGGGATGTAGATTCCAGATCGTCTATCACAATGTGCATGTATGTGCTTGCTACAGGCTGAGCGTGTTGATAAACAAGGAAATTGTGCAAGCATTACTTGTTTTAGCAGTTATTTTAACAAGCTGCTGATAACATGACAAGTATTTCTGTTGGGATCGTTTGTGGTTTTACTAACAAGATGATTTACATCTATAAACATACAATAAAGTAACCAAACACAGAACATTCATCCCAGACACTTATTAGTAAACCAAATCCATCGGGAATGTCAGCCGGACATAGAGTTAATTCCTCACGTATACAGTTCATTTTTTGAAGGGCAAAACGCTGACATCGAGGGGCCAATTGACGTTTCATTTTAAAATATTTTAGGTTTTTATATTTATAATGCTGTCACGTTTCAAAGTTGTAATGTAAGGCTGTAAAGCATACTAGGACCCCTTAAAGGGGTAGTGCAGCGCTAAACAATTACTCACTAAATAACACACATTACAAAGTTAAACAACTTTGTAATGTATGTTATGTTAGTGAATGGCCCCCTTCCCCGTGTTCCCCACCCCACCCACGCTAGACCCGGAAGTGTAGTGCTCTATACTCACCTGCTTCGTGTCGACCCCCGTCCGCCATCTTGTGACAATGATGTCGTCTTCGGGAGGCCGAACCGCTTCGACCTCCCCTCGTGCTGCTCCACCCCTGCCACGTCTTAACTGTGCTCAGCCGCGATTGGCTGAGCACAGTTATGCTCAGCCAATCGCGGCTGAGCAGCTGATGACGCGGCAGAGGGGGACCGGCACAAGGGACGGACAAGACGACGTCATTGTCATAGGATGACGGCTGGGGGTCGACACATATGCGGTAAGTATAATGCACCACACTTCCGGGGTGGGGGGGAACACGGGGAAGGGGACCATTCACTAACATAACATACATTACAAAGATGTTTAACTTTGTAATGTGTGTTATTTAGTGAATAATTGTTTAGCGTCGCACTACCCCTGCTCCTATTCCACGGGCGGTGGCGGCAGATCGCTGCTATCATAGTCGTTTCTTGTCTTTCAACATGTTGAAAGACAAACAACAGCAACGATCAGCCGACATTGTTCATGTCGGCTGATCACTGCCTTCTATTACATGAGACGATTATTGGCCGAATACGGCCGATAATCATCTCATGTAGTAGGGCCTTAAGTCTATGGTAGCTTAATCATTTTCATCTCCCAACTCAATCTTGCATTTTTGAGAATTAAACAGGTTGCCTATCCCGTACATCTATATCCTCTGCCTCAGCCCATGACAGACATGCCTAGCGTGGTTGACTGCTGATCAGGAAGGGTGGTGCAGGAGCTCCATTATACAGCCACAGCATCTCGCAGTGCTCTGATCACGACATCCATCAGGGAAGCATGGAAGGTAAGTATGGCTTCTCCACCCCTCTCCCAACACCACTCTAGAAGATTTTTTTTTCTTCCTGCAGGACATACAAAAGATGATAAGTACTGGAAGACTGGAGATTTTTGAATAGAAGCAATCTACAAACCTGTAATGACTGTGTTCGGTCTTTACATATTGCAGATTATATATATATATATATATATATATATATATATATATATATATATATATACATTTTTATTTTTTTTTTAAGAATTGAAAAAAGACATAAGAATACCTATATAATCCAGAGCCTGTAATACTCAAGAGTCTGTATGAAACTATTTTTATGTTATTTTTCTCAAAGTCTTCACTATAAAGCCTCAAAAACTCCTGGACAAAATACATGTAAAAAAAAAAAAAAAAAAAAAAAGACACCAATACACCAAACAGAACATATAAAAAACCTTGGATTTTATGATTTTTTTTGTGCCTATAAAAAGCAAAAAAAAAAAACAACCTCAGTTTGATGATGGCCTTATAGTAGTCACTCACCCCACAGAGTTAAAATACCGGCCCTATAGACTGCCCATCAAGAGCGCTCAACAAATGCACAAAGACACAAAAACACGAGGAATCTAATACAGAGAAAAGCTGAAGAGATTAATGACGGCGCGGCGATGCTTGATTGCATTTCAGTTCTCTCAAATATCTAAACTTTTTTTTTTTTTTTTTTTTTTTAAGAAAGGTGAATAGTTCAGGCCATACATGAATGTGTATCTCAAGAGGTTTCCAAGTGATTGAGCAATTTATTATGTTTAAGCCGCTTGTGCAAACAATAAAAGTAAGTTATCAGTCCAGTTATGACAGATTACTTAACCTTTCTACCTTATTTTATTGTACCTTCCGTCCCGGAGGCTTCACAACATGTTTATACTGTATGTAAGCAATTCTGATCAGATCTCTCCATTATTAATGAGGAATCGAATATTAAAACATTCCAGTGTCCATATGTATAACAATAGAAGGGTCAGCTGGGATTTTAGATTCCTCGAAAAAGATATTTACACTAAAATCATTCAATGTGATATAGATGGAAGTCTGGTCTCTGGGTCCACACATGCAGCTGTGTCTGGTCTTGTTCACTTAGGTGCCTTAATTCTGCTGACAGTCAGATCAGGCCTATACATTGATAGCGTATACTATGTGTATTTCTAGAAATCACCAAGATTTTACACTGATGGTAAAACTGATACAGTGATTTAAGCCTAGTGCAGCTCCTCGGGGGCGGGGCTTAATACAAAGATTCCAATTACACAGAGAAAGTGCTAAGCACCGCCCCTAGAGATCCTGTACTAGTCATAATTCAATCCGTTTTGACTGTTTCTTATATTCTGTATAGCTTGGGAAGGACTTTATTATCCTATTACCAGCCGAGGTGATAAAAGGAAAAATCTCCCAAAAAGTTATAGTCACTATTTAAAAGCATGTGTAATAGATCTTTTATGATCCTGTATGCTTCTGGCTTTGCTTACAAACAGAACAGAAATAAAGGGACACAATACTCACTGGAGATTTTCTTGCTTTTAGGGATGGGTAGGGGGTGCCAGCACCCAGACCCCCAACAAAAGGGATGGGTGGGGGGTGCCAGCACCCAGACCCCCAACAAAGACATCTCTACTATATCAGAAGTTTGTGGAAAGAAAAGCAATTCTATAAAAGCTATGCAACCGTTGGCCTGACAAGTTTACTAGAATGTCCTAGATATAACAAGAATAACTTTTCAAATACTGCCCCCTATGGACATCGATTGTGAACAGGTGGAAGAATGTATATATCTGATATAGTGTGATGTTTATGTTTTCCATTTCTTTATACTCAGCAGTTTAGATGACATGTAGTCCTGGGCTCAGTTGGAGGGTGTGAATAATCTCTATTACACATGTGTAAGGTAGAGGACTGATACATTCATAAATCAAGTACAAGTGTGGTTGCTATTGTTCCTATGGGGAATGGAGCCCAGTAAGAGGGGTGAACCAGAGGAAATCCACACTTTCTCTCCACCTACTCCAACATAAAAGTGTATATATGTATCGTTAACCCTTTAAAAGGAGTGTTCACTTTAGTCTGCTCATTTTCATGTAACCTCTTGTATTCCTCATCTCTTGGTCAGAGTAGAGAGTGATTACAAAGAGCGTCTCCCTCTCTGGAGGACCCGTCCTGTGCTGCATTACACAGACAACTCCATGATTTGAATTCAAATTATGTAATGCTTAACTTCACCTGTGAAGGCACTGCGGGGAACAGCTTACTGTCAGGATATTCTGCAGGTTACAGATGATTCCTGGTGGGGATCCCAGCAGAGGGATACCCCTTTAAGTATCTGCTTTTTAATTTTATATATATATATATAATACTCCCATGTTATGCTTACCTCTTGACACTCCCCCGCTGTCCTGATGCGGACTCTCCATCAATGAGAAGGAAGATGGAACATTTTCCTAGTAAATACTGATTCACAACAGGATCTAAGTGGTTAATCAATCTGAGACCAATGTTTTTAATAGGCTCCTAAATGCACAGGGATGTGAGTATACAGCGTGTAGCGCTACAATCTTCTGTAAACAATGGATATTCAAGGGGTTATCCAGAATAAAAAAAAAATAAAAATTCCTGGCCTATTGGTAAGCATGACTAACATGTTATGCTTACCTCTCCACGCTCCCCTGCTGTCCTGATGCAGCCTCTCCGTTGTCCCCCACTGTCTGCAGCTCCGCTACTTTGGAGACAAACTTGTCTCAGGAGTGACAACCTGTGTCCAGTGATTGGCTGATCGGGCTGTCACTCCTGAGATGAGTTTGCCTTGGAAGTAGCGGAGCTGCAGTCAGCAGGGGACAATGGAGAGGCTGCATCAGGACACCAGGGGAGCGTGGAGAGGTAAGCATAACATGTTAGTCATGTTTACCAATAGGCCAGCAATTTTTTTTTTAAAATTCTGGATAACCCCTTTAATATCCATTGTTTACAGAAGATTGTAGCACTACACGCTGTATACTCACATCCCTGTGCATTTAGGAGCCTATTAAAAACATTGGTCTCAGATTGATTAACCACTTAGATCCTGTTGTGAATCATTATTTACTAGGAAAATGTTCCATCTTTCATCACATTGATGGTACGACATAGAAAAGTGAGGGAAAAGGATGTTTAACTGTACAGCATGAGGCCTAACAAGTGTCCCTAGATCTTCCATCTTAGTTTGCCTGTGAGGAAGCAATGACAGAGTAAACCGCTAACTGTTGCAAAACTACAATTCCCATCATTACTGAACTGCCAAAGTTTTAGCTGCCCAGGCATGATGGGCATTGTAGTTTTTCAACAGTTGGGCGGCCAAAGGTTCCCTATTCCTTATGAAAAAGATTAATGGATCACAGATTAAAGGGTTAGTTCACAAAAAAAATTATTTCAAATCAACTGGTCCTAGCAAGTACCAGAGATTTGTAGTTTACTTCTATTTAAAAAATCCAGTACTTATCAGCTGCTGTATGTCCTGCAGGAAGTGATGCATTCTTTCCAGTCTGACACAATGCTCTCTGCTGCCACCTCTGTCCATGTCAGGAACTGTCCAGAGCAGTAGCAAATCCCTATAGAAAACCTCTCCTGCCCTCCAGACTGGAAAGAATACCCCAAATCCTGCATGACATACAGCAGCTGATAAGCACTGGAAGACTTGAATTTTTTTTTTTAATAGAAGTAAATTACAAACTTCTGGCACCAGATAATAATAATAATAATAATAATAATAATAATAATTAAAATTATTATTATTATTATTATTTCTTTTTTTTTTTTATAACTACCCCTTTAAAGGCCCCTACGAGGACAAACAGAATTACAATTAAAGTTTTACTGTCAATAAAAATAAAAACTCTAGATGCATCATACAGACACATGAGAAGTTTTGATGGTTGGTGTCTGGATGCTGAGACCTTGCCTAATCCTTAGAAAAAGAGTTTACAACCATATGCGGGACAATGAGAACAACAACCATATCAGTAGACAGTCTGTGTTACATATCCTCTGAGGGGAGGAGGGGGCACCCAATGATCCACAGTCATTACCCACAATTCCAGATGTTTTCATGGCGAGGACAGCTGCTCCGGCAATGGCATGGAAACAAATCCAGGTCGTGGGAAGACGTGCAAATGTTACAAGAAACTGCATCGTTTGGCAAATTGGTGTCACTCAGCACCCCGCACACTTGTTCAGGAACAAGACGGCCAAGTTAATCAGTCCTTTGATGATATTCAGATTCATACAATGTAAGAGAGAACATGTGAATCCCGGCCCTTACAGCTGTATCATTGATAGTATAAACACCACATTAACGTTACAGCTCCGGATAATCCCTCTAAATGAGCTAAATAAACTGCGCTCTAATAATAAGATAATAAATCTGCTGCTACATGCTATGCAAATTAAAGACGGTCCCACCGAGGGAAGATTAGCACCCTGATACGCCAGGTTAGGGAATCAGCCCGACTCAAAGCTCGATTTATAGCTCGGTATTTTATGGCTGGCTCCATAGGACAACACCAGTGATTACCAATGTAATATTTTTTTGTATCTGCCTTTCTGTTGATTTTAATGGAATAAGAAAATAAAGACGAAGCTTTTATTGGATGTGCTGACCTACGTTTTTCATTCCTATGTATCCTGGCTTTTTTGGTCGTGCACTGGCTGGGTGAGCTGAACTATCTAATTGCTTGATTCTCTACCAATGTAAGATGCTGTAAGGACCCCTGACCACTAGGAGGCCCTGGTGAGATTTGTAGTCCTGCAGCAACATCTGTCCATCTAGGGAGGGTTTTTAAAAAAATCTGGGCTACAAGCAATGTAGAGCACCCTACTAGTTCTATCTATCTATCTATCTATCTATCTATCTATCTATCTATCTATCTATCTATCTATCTCCTCTCTATCTATCTATCTATCTATCTATCTATCTATCTATCTATCTATCTATCTATCTATCTATCTACAGTATCTATCTATCTATCTATCTATCTATCTATCTATCTATCTATCTATCTATCTATCTATCTCCTATCTATCTATCTATCTATCTATCTAGAAACAGGAGAAAGCCGCACATCCAAAGTTGCATGAGGCGGGTGCTATACGGAGTCAGTCCCCTGGCTTGGGGATCCCCAAAAATATGTCCAGATAATCCTCAGCACACCAGCATCTCCTATCTATATATCTCCTATCTATCTCTCTATCTATCTATCTATCTATCTATCTATCTATCTATCTATCTATTATCTATCTATCTCCTATCTATCTATCTATCTATCTATCTATCTATCTCCTATCTATCTATCTATCTATCTATCTATCTATCTATCTATCTATCTCCTATCTATCATCTATCTATATATCTCCTATCTATCTCTCTATCTATCTATCTATCTATCTATCTATCTATCTATCTATCTATTATCTATCTATCTCCTATCTATCTATCTATCTATCTCCTATCTATCTATCTATCTATCTATCTATCTATCTATCTATCTATCTACAGTATCTATCTATCTATCTATCTATCTATCTATCTATCTATCTATCTATCTATCTATCTATCTATCTACAGTATCTATCTATCTATCTATCTATCTATCTATCTCCTATCTATCTATCTATCTATCTATCTATCTATCTATCTATCTATCTATCTATCTCTCTATCTCCTATCTATCTATCTATCTATCTATCTATCTCCTATCTATCTATCTATCTATCTCTCTATCTATCTATCTCCTATCTATCTATCTATCTATCTATCTATCTATCTCCTATCTATCTATCTATTTATCTATCTATCTATCTATCTATCTTTCTATCTATCTATCTATCTATCTATCTATCAATCTATCTATCTATCTATCTATCTCCTATCTATCTATCTATCTATCTATCTATCTATCTATCTATCTATCTATCTACAGTATCTATCTATCTATCTATCTATCTATCTATCTATCTATCTATCTATCTATCTATCTATCTATCTATCTACAGTATCTATCTATCTATCTATCTATCTATCTCCTATCTATCTATCTATCTATCTATCTATCTATCTATCTATCTATCAATCTATCTATCTATCTATCTCCTATCTATCTATCTATATCCTATCTATCTATCTATCTATCTATCTATCTATCTATCTCCTATCTATCTATCTATCTATCTATCTATCTATCTATCTATCTATCTCCTATCTATCTATCTATCTATCTATCTATCTATCTATCTATCTCCTATCTATCTATCTATCTATCTATCTATCTATCTATCTATCTATATATCTATCTATCTATCTCCTATCTATCTATCTATCTATCTATCTATCTATCTATCTATCTTTTATCTATTAATTATCTGTGGTGACCTCCGGAGGTGTTATGGTGGAAGAACGGCCGGTCACTTGGTGGTTGGCCAAGATGTAGCCGGACCCTAGGGTTTTGTGTTGTGATGCCAGTGCTGGTTGGGCACACAGGTATGGTGGCACACCTGCTTTTAGTTTGAAGGGCCGGTTACACCTTGTTCCCCTGTGGTCAGTGTCCTGCCGGGCCCTTGGGTTGTTATCGCGGTGGGCTGGAGTGGTGTAGTGACCTTCCCGGACTATCTGTACCGCCACCCACAGAAAGGGCAAATGTCCCAATGAGTGTGTGTATACTGTACTGGTACGGGGAAAAGAATCACAGAGTCTTTTTATCAGAAATAATCTCTTGTTTACTCCGAAAGTACTTGTGTGCAGCAGAACATACAACTTTGCTTTGACAGGGTACGTCACACTTGATACACAGATCCAGATCTGCGGTAGGAGTGTAGCAAAGAGTACAGTCGTGCCGACTGGGTTGCATAATGAGAGATACAAAGAATTAGAGGAGCATAGAGGAGGATGCTGTGAGAGTCCCAACCCAAGTAGTACTGTGCTATGCCGGGATGTTGGATGATGAGGTAGAAGAATACTTGAGAAGAAGAAGAGAATACTTGTGCCCGTGTTTTGACCTTTGGGTCTTTGCACCACCTAATGCCCTACCAGTGTCTCGGGACCCATCCTAGAGGGTGAAACAAGACCCCAGACCTTGTTACCTTGGATGAGCGGAATGCTGAGGGTTCCCTGCTGATAACCGCGTTGCGAGATAGAGTTCCTAGGCTCTTAGCAACTTTGCTCTATCCGGATCAGTTCCCTAGCTTCTTTGGCTTTTGTGGATACTATCCTGCACTGTGACTCTCCTAGTCCACGGCGTGGGTTGAGATGATCTCTGACTTATCCTCGCCTGTGAAGGGTTTAACACTGCATAGTGTTGTGTAGCGCTAGCTGAAGAGAAACTGCTATGTGCGTCTTGTCTTGCTTCCTCACCATACAGGAACCTGACAAAGACTGACCTACACTTCCTGTCACCCATGTGACTTCCTATCTCCAGCGTGTATAAGAAGCAAAGTGAGAGATGATATGATAGAAGAGGAAAGACTCCTATAGGTTCACAGATCCATGTGACACACACATAAAAAATAACCCTTTCCATCCTTCAGCCGTGCAGCATTTTAGTATGGATATCTATGATAGCGGCATCTAGTGGCGAAACTTTATCACTACTTTACTTACAATAAGTACAGGCTTTTGCGAAGGGTGTAACCAATAGCAACACCCGTGGTGGGACACCACATATCTATCTATCTATCTATCTATCTATCTATCTATCTATCTATCTATCTATCTATCTATCTATCCAAACCACATTTCCTGTAACAGATATTCAACATATATTATCCATAATGAACATTCTCTCTAGAATACCACTTTTCAATAACATTTTAGCCGTCTATCTCTCTTTCCTCTATCTACTGTATTTCTCTGTCTCTCTCTCTCTGTCTCTTTCTCTCTCTCTTTCATCTATCTACTGTATCTCTCTATGTACAGAAGTAGTGACGTCCACTATCCCCCATATGTGATGACACATTCTTGGCCCAATGAAGTTAGAATGTCATCTATCACATTTGACCTAACAAGCCATACGCCATGGGAGGGAGGAGAAGGAAAAATGTATGGGAGGCGGTGGTGGAAAGATCCTTCCAGCAATCCAGAAAGTAATTCTAGTAAATCCTGATGAGGGATCCTTCTAGCTCCTCGTCCTCTTCATTACAGTCTCTTCATCCCCAGCTTTGCACTGAACTCGTTCTGACTCCTGAATGTAAATGAAAGGTTATCATCTTACAAGGGTGAGTCCGTTGGCTGAAATGATCCCCGCGACACGTAAAGCCATGAATGTGGCACACTCCTGCCTGTTATTTCTGGTCAGCTATTTGCTTCCAAGCCCCGACATGTTTTCCTCCGGCGCTCTCCGGTTACGTTGGAAGCCGAGATTATTGAAAATCTGTTGACAAACAGACCTTGATCTCATGGGTCTAATGGAAAGCCAATCCGTCCCGGTTTTAGCTGTGCCTTGTTTTCCATCAGGAGATTTTTTTTTTTACCTCACAACCAGCTTAGGGCTATATTTTATTGCTATATAGGCCGTATGTGGCATGCGCTGCCAACCATTGTACAGAAATGTGCCGCGTCGTGCCAAAGGCCTTTCAGGAATGGCTAAACAAACAAGGGCTGTCGAGCTGCCCTGACAGGCGTAGATGAGGGATGGTTACAATGTATAATCCACATTCTTAGTGATTTCTGATGCCAGTACAACCTTCAATGTACATCAATACCAAGGGGATTTACAATGTACATGGCATCGGCCTATGGGCAGTGTGGTGTAAGGAGGCCCAGCATTGGATTGGTAATCCTGCTTACTGTCATAGTGGCTACCCGAAGCCTCCACCAAGAGGAGCTCACTGCACGGAGATTTATACCTCTCCCAATGGTCCAATACTAGCTGTATATACCTGTATGAGGGCATACTTTCTTTTTATCAGACCTTAGGCTATGTTCACACAATGTGGAAATAAGGTCAAAATACGGCCGTATTTCACCCTTATTTTTACGTTGTGTGAACTAGACATTAAAATATAGATATGATGCAACCTTATTGCTGCAATTACACTAGACCCCAGTGTCAAATATAATATAATATACTGTATAGTACAATATATACTGCAATATAAGGCTATGTTCACACAACGTATATTTTTGTAAACCACGGCCGTTGTACAATGGCGTGATTAATACGTGCCTTTGCTGGCTATGGGATCCCGGACAGAGCGTATACACATAGTATACGCTCCGGGCGGGATCTCTCCCTGCGCCACAAACAACTGACATGTCAGTTTTCTGCGGCGCTATTCAAACGAACGGTTGCTCCATAGTGTGTAGTGGGGAGTTCTGATGCGGGCGCTCACAAATGCGCCTGCATCAGAAATCTGCGGCCCGGAAAAGATCATCCGGCCGGTACTGCAGTACCAGTCGGGATGATCTTTTCAGAGACCGGACGTTCCGTGACCCAGCCGGGTCACGGAACGGTCGGTCTCTTAAAGCGTCTGCACATGGCCTAATATTGAATAAAATATCATATATACTGAAATACAATATAGAATACAATATAATATATACCACAAAAGGTTGGCGCTAGGGTCTGGATTACTGAGTATTGTCTATGGTCTGGACTTACTGTACCCAACCAAGACTGTGCCCACCAGATGCACTCTGCACCATCTCTGAATCTGGACTCTGCTGACTGGAGGAATCATGGCCTCCTCCTACGAGAGCTGCTGTACAAAGCCTACCATGTGGCACGATCTAATGGCAGCCATAGGGTGGGCTGTCTATAGTCATACAGTATGATGGCTTCTGCATGGCACTTGCAGCCAGTCGGCGTGATTAAGAGTTTCTGAAAACAGTAATGGCCGGACTAGGGCAAAGCCTGTAGGGAGGCCTCTATGACTGGGGTTGGAAGGATGGGGCTAGTTGGCATGGTAGGAAAGCAGAGTTAGGTGTGGCCTAGAGTTAAAGGTGGGGGTGATTTTAGTGGGGGGAGTAAGGGGGGGGGCTTAAGGTGGGGCTGGTTATAGGGGCGGAGGAGTAAGTACTGTCTTTTAATGAGATGCATTGAAATTATTGGTAAATGAAGCGGTGGGATAAGAGGGAGTTATAAGGTATATAAGGAGAGGGTGAGGAGGTTAGTGCAGCCATTTATGTTTGCTGGAAGGGATATACGCACGTGGGGTGTCATGTCCAAGCAAGTGCTGCGGAATCTGTTGGCGCTATACAAATAAATGGTATTATTATTATTTTTATTATTATTATGTCCCGCCTTTGGTGGTGTGTACGAGATTATGTGCCTCATAGTTAAGGGAGCAAAACAACTGACAGGTTCTGGACTGCCTGGTAAATTATTTGGGTTTATGATGGCAGTCAGAGGTAACCCTGTTAGGGGTGGGGGTTGGATATTTGGGACCACAGGTGTTTGTTACCAGTGCCTTCAAACCTGTGTGAACCAGATGGAGGTACATCCTCTGGGCATGGTTATAAATTGAGTGACTGTCGGTTATGTTTTTGGGATTTCGAGGACAGAGGTGTCACTGAGTCTACCGTAACTGGGGTGGTGGGGGAATGTCACAGGGTGTAAACCGTCTGCGGTGCTAAGTAATGTTTTTATTGGGATCATAGGGTCTATATGGACTTGACAATAACCAGTCATGTACATAAGCCCCAGCCCCTTATTGTAAGCATTTTTTTTTTTTTTAATTTAGACCCAGCCCAATCTCTCATTGTGTAGCTGTCAGGAATGTGCAGTAGCCTGGTGTGAACTGGGCCTGTTTTTGCCTTTGTGTGACACACCCGCTTGCTTCTCAGCTTTCAGCAATGCAGGAGTTACACTGAGCTCTGCTAGACTTGATTACGGCAGCTGAGCAAGGCTTTTGATTGACTTTTTCTTCTGCCTGTCCGGAACCTTGAAGATCAGAGCGCAGGTCCAATAGGGATCTGGACTAGGCTCTTGATCCTCATAAAAGAAAGCTGAGCCAGTCTCTCATCGCTGGCTATTGAGGTTCAAACCCTGATACCAGCTCCCCCTGTCTATTCCTGCGATCCCCGTACCTAATTCCTCTGCTCGATTTACATGTTATCTGACCTCCCACCTGAATTTTGACTAACCGTTTGTTTACTCATTTTGTACTGCGTTGCCCGTTTGGTTTTGACTTTGGCTTGTTGACTCTCCTTTGTGTTTATTTGTTTGTCTGTCTTGTTCTGTGTTACACTTACACCAGAGCAGGGACCGCCTTCGTGGCTGCCTAGGGCTGTTTGAGGCAAGTAGGTAGGGACAATGGGTGGGTTCAGGCCTAGGGCCCACTGTCGGGTCTTATCCCTACCTACTGGTCCTGACAGTAGCAGCCCCGGAAACCAAACCCTATCTCCAACTTCTTGATGTACATCATCCCTGAACTCCAGCCTCTACCATGCAGCAGTTCCAGTGATCCTAACCTCATTTAATGTGTATGGGGGCCTCCCAAGTCTCCTGTGGCATCACATGTTGGGGCAGATTGGGAAGATTGATGTTCAGCATGCCTGATCTTTCTGTTCTTGGGTAGATAGGCTACCGTGAGTGGTGCTAGGTAGCAGTTTTATCCTCTCTCCCCATTCAGAATACATGCACACTCCACCGAGCCAGGCGTGCACTTGTTTAATACGGGGATTTGGAGAGATAGCTGTCTGCAGAACAGATGTTAGGACGGCAGCTGTCTAAACTTTATGATGAAGTTTATTGTGATCTAGGCCCCTAAGCATTAAAACAGCACAGCAGCTGGTATGAGTTTTGCATGTTGCTCGCTCTGTAGTGTAGTTTAGCATAACGTACAGTAGGGCGAATGGTATACCACTCTAGGTAAGAGCCTTGTGTTCTGGCATGCCAAGAGTATGAAGAAGAGAGTGGTCACTCAAGGATTCTACTCTTCTTGTTGGCATGGTAGTTGTGGCAGATCAGTGGACATAGGATTTTCTGGAGTAACTTCATGTTCTGCTCTACCCTTAATAAGCATAAAGAATGGCTACCCAAACCCTAATTGGGCTCAACAAATTTAGACAGCCATGACCTCTGCCCAGGTTTACCAAGTACAAGTTGGACTTTCCGAGAAGTTGCCAAAAAAAGGAAATAAGAAAACCAAAGAGACAATAAGTATAAACATTCCTTTTTCTTGTATAGAATAATGGGGCCCAGCCATGAATATACACAGCGATATCGAGACTGCAATCGATTTCTGTGATTTACTCCTCTATACTCCACCCAGTGTTCCACTATACAGCAAGGCTTATGGTGCGTTTACACAAAACGATAATTCGCCCAATCGATCGTTCAACGATTTAGAAGCAGCAATTTGGTTTTTATATCGATCAGTGTTTAGACGAAGAGATAAACCGTTAGAAAAAAATCGTTATTGCAGTTGTTTTAAGATCACTTAAGCCCATCTCACACATAGAGTGAATATGTTTAAACGAAGCGATCTGCAAATTTTCAGCGAACGACCAATGACAATTTGAGAACATGTTGAAAGATCACGATGAACGATTTCTCGCTCGTCCGTGGATCGTTCGCTGTGTTTACACGAGCCAATTATCGCTCAAATGCAATCATTATCGTGAAAACTCTTTTCTCTTTCGCATGCTGCAACAAGAATATTTCATTATGTAAAGACTTCTTAAAGGGAAGTTCACTTGTTCTAGATATTTGCATTTAGGGTTTTTTTTTTTTTAAAGAGCGGAAATAAAATGCTATTACTTTCACCCACAAAGAAAGAGGAAAAGAAGTAACAGAAAGCTTTTTTTTTTAATTTGAAGTCAATAGAATCTTCATTAATTTAGGTTTCTTTGCTCGGCTGCTTCCTGCCCAACATTATGGGCATTTTTAGACACTGTAGTTATACTTTTGTCTTAAAGGGGTACTCCAGCGAAAAACTTTTTCCCAGTAAAACACATTACAAAGTTATATAACTTTGTAATATGCTTCAATAACCTATCTGTCCCCCTTCCCTATGTTTTCCCCCCTCAACCCCCCACCAGGAAGCGAAGTCAACTCATTCTCACCTAATGACTGTTGACCCCAGGCTGCTCTGTGGCAGCCATTTTGTGACAATGACATCATCAAGAGGGAGACGGGTTTAAGCCCTGTTGAGCCAACCTCCCTTTTGTCAGATGACTCAGGTTGCTCAGCTCTGATTGGCTGAGCAAGCTGTAAGCCATCCAACAGTTCTACAGAGTCAGTTAGACATCACAGGAGACAAAGTGCATCATGGTAAAGCCCAAACCCGGAAGTGAAGAAAAAATGAAGCCACCAACTGGTGCCAGTGCCGGAGTACCCCTTTAAGGTGCCAATACATCTTCAATAACCTGCCTGAATAATTGTTTACCTGATAGTTATCTCTTCCTGCCTCTTTATACATAGAAATGTTCAGCATGACCAAATGTTTATATGTTAAGGTTAAGCCATAGCCATCCTTGTCTGGTGCCAGCTTTCCCTAAGGTAAACAGGGGTTGGGCAGTGTAATTCCATTACACCCACCTTCTATCTCCACTGACATCATCTATAAGTGGAGACTCCGGAGGCACCATACACAATGTACCATGGGCCAAAACCCACCGCCACTGCCGGGTTTGGTCAACTTTACTGTAAAGTGTATGGGTAAGGTTAGACTGATGTAACCGTGTCCGTACTTTACACTGTGGCTTTGCTAGTTCTCAAAGGACGATTGGCTCCTTTTTAGATATTCAAGCCTACCACAAGTAAGCAGACTTCAAGTAAGCACCTTGGGGGCAGGCCTACATAATAAATAAAGCATTGTTCTACATTGTTTCAAAATATGTCACCATATTATTAAACACATTAAGGCTGGGTTCACACTATGTATATTTGAGGCTGTATTTGTGAGGCTGTATAGCAACCAAAACCAGGAGTGGATTGAAAACACAGAAAGGCTCTGTTCACATAATGTTGTAATTGAGTGGATGGCCATCATTTAATGGCAAATATTTGCTGTTATTTTAAAACAACGGCTGTGGTATTGAAATAATGGCCGTTATTTACCGTTATATGGCGGCCATCCACTCAATTTCAACATTGTGTGAACAGATCCTTTCTGTGTTTTCAATCCACTCCTGGTTTTGGTTGCTATGAGGACCTGACATGAGGACCAAATACTGCCTGAAATATACATAGTGTGAACCCAGCCTTAAGGAGAAGTCCCATCAACTTTGAAATCTGCAGGCAGGCTGGGTAGGGTGTGAAAATAACAAACGAGGTAACTTACCCGTGCCTCGCAGTGCTGCCGCCGGGATCCCGATCGCCGCCGCACTTCATAAACCGCGCACGCACGTACCCAGCTCCTGCAGCAGCAAAGTCACAGAGCGATTGCCTGCTCAGCCAGTCAGCGATTGTGGTGGTGTATTGCCCCAGTCACTGATTGGCTGAGCGGGCAAGCACTCAGCCGGGGTTGTGATGTTGTAACTAGCAGAGCTGCAGGACCTTGAGTGCAGTGAACGGGCAGTCAGCGGCAGTACAAGGCACGGGGATGGGTGTGCTAACTTGTTTGTTATTTTCACACCCACCCCCGCTTGCCCACAAATATCATTGTTTGTGGGACGTCTCCTTTAAAATAATTATGCTTCACACTTTCAATCAGGGCTGTCCAACCTATGGCCCTTCAGCTCATATTTTTTTTAATACTATATGACATGGAAAATAGGAAATCTAATTCATATTATTAGGTAATAAATATAGATGAAGTCATATATGAAGTTTTAGAAATTTTGAAAGAACAAAAAAGTTGTAAAAAAGTAAAAAAACATTTCCAAGATTTTCCCACCCTGCTTATCATAACTCGTTGGGGTGTGATATTCGTTGGAAAGGTCATAGAAGACATGTGCTACATGTGCTGTTCTGAGTCCATCTTGTAACATTCAGCATTCCAGTGACCACTTGCTCAATTCCAGTCATGTTTTATGAGTTACACAACATATTTCACAATGAGAAGCCGTAAACACATCATTATTATGTGTGGAAAAAAAAAATTCCCAAGAGAATGAAAAATTCTGTGTTGCTTTTTTATTAGTTATATTTATGTCTGGTAATGCGCCACTATGGTCCCCGATGGCACATTGACCCGGGTATGCAGCACTAGAGGAACGGGGAAGGTGTCATCATTGCATAGTTTGGTAGATATGTCCGCTCTGGAACAGGATAACACCTCATGGGGGAGATGTCATGGCTTTTATCCAGCTGTCCCGGAAACATATACATAGCAGATGACTAAGCAGGATATTACGATACTTTATGGTAAAGGACAGCAAAAAAAACTGTGTTCTCTACTTCCCTCGTATTTTACTGTTTTGGAATTATATGTTGCATTATTATTATTCATTCATTTTTTTATTTATTTTTTATTTATTTTTTTTTCATTTAAAGGGGTTATCCAGTGCTACAAAAACATGGCCACTTTCTTCCAGAGACAGCACCGCTCTTGTCTCCAGTTTGGGTGGGGTTTGCCACTTAGTTTTTATTGAAGTGAATGGAGTTTAATTGCAAACCGCACCTGACCTGAGACAAGAGTGATGTTGTCTCTGGAAGCAAGTGGCCATGTTTTTGTAGCATATAAGTGCTATCAAAATGCTGATGGTTCCCCTAAGAGATAAGCAAACTTTTCAAAAGTTCGGTTTGGCAGGTTTACCGAACATTAAAGAGGTATTATTCCAGGAGAAACCAACTTTCCCCCTCTCCACAGGAACGGGAAAAAGTAGAAGATTGTGGGGGATCCGACATCTGTACCACCCCTCACCGATTTCTGTATTGGCTCCTGGCTTCTGTATTATGAATAGAGCCGCGGATACGGCATGTGACCCGCGGCTCTATTCATTCGTATGGATTGACGGAAAGAGCCGAGTGTGTTGGAAGAGCGCTGTACTAGGCTGTTCCTGTCAGCTACATAGGAATGAATAGAGCTGCGGGTCACATGCCGTACCCACGGCTCTATTCATTACACAGAATCCGGAGCCTGATATGGAGATTGATGGGAAGTACAGAGGTTGGATCCCCAACGATCTCTTACTTTTTTCCCTATCTTGTGGATAGAGGAAAAGTAAATTTTTCCTAGAATACCTCTTTAACTTAAAGTTAGAATTACTGCAAAAAAAAAAAAAATAGCTTATCTATACTTACCTTTTAGCATTCCCCTGGTTTCCTTCTTCTTCAGTCCCTGCAGCCAATAAAATCCTGTTCAGCCAATCATTGACCACAGTTCTGTCCTGTTTCAGTTTGTCAAAGCCCACCGAGCCAATCACTGGCTGACTGAGAAAGGACAATGCAGCAGCCAGGGATTGGCTGAGCGGGATGTCACCCACAAGAGATGAGAGTAACAGCCCGCTCAGCCAATCATTGGCCACGGCGCTGTCCCTTCAGTCAGTGATTGGCTGAGTAGGCTGGAAGTTGCTGGACTCAGAGGAGGACACCGGGGGAGCGCAGGACAAGTATATATATATATATATATATTTTTTTTTTTTTAAAGTGTGCAGCTGCAATCTCGCCAAACATTGCAAAAAGTTTGGCTCGGTACTGAAACAAACATTTTGGAAGGTTCTGAATAAATCTCGGGAAGTTCGGTTCGCTCACCTCTAGTTTCCCTTGTTAAGCATTTTAAAACCACTCTGACCAAACAGCTTAGCCATGGACAGTAACTGTTGCCTAAGTTCCCATAATGCAATGCTTTCAGATGACAGTAAACAGAATTCTGACTTTTTTTTGCTGAACAGAGGTGGCATCATGGAGGCAAAAAAAGGTAAAGCAAACAATTTACGCAGTTAGGGTCCTATTACACGGAGCGATTTTTAACAATTAACGACTAACGATAAACGATGGCAAACAAGACTTTTTATCGTTAACCTGAAATTGTTCACCATATTACACAGAACGATGGTCGTTAGATACGATCGTTACTATGATTGTTATTATGATCGTTCCTATGATCGTTTATTCCATGGGTCTCCAAACTACGGCCCTCCAGCTGTTGCAAAACCACAACTCCCATCATGCCTGGACAGCTAACGCTTTGGATTTGGCTGTCCAAGCATGATGGGAAATGTAGTTTTGCAACAGCTGGAGGGCCGCAGTTTGGAGACCCATGGTCCTTCTGCAAAACAATGGTCAATGTGCAATTACACTGAAATGCGGAACTTGAGCGAACGAATGTGGAATTACAACAATTAACGACATACGAACGATTTTTCGACCGTTGCCTGCAATTACACAGAACGATTATCGCTTAAATTCGAACGATATAACGATCGTTGGTCATTAGCTTAAAAAAATATTCCAATAGTCCTTTTCAGAATGAGTAGTCTGTCCGTGTGACTGAAAAACAGTAGCAACCTATTCCATACAGTACACCAGTATTATACGGAATAATGATACTGGTATACAGCTAGTAATCCGATCCTCTCCTGTCCTTGGCTTTAATACTGCATGTATGACTGGTCTAAAAGACAAGGGTCTATATCTGGGCCACCTACTCCTGTTTTATTGGGATTTATGGAAAACAGTGGTTCACCCACGGCAGATATACAGTACATAAGTATAAAAAGGTATTCAAATGTATAGTATGTGCCATGTCTTTAGTGTATAGCAGAGGTCATGACAGGAGGTGTTGCAAAAGTAATATTAGGAAATTTTCAGGAGTATAACCAGGAGATGTTGTAGGAATAGTGCCAGGAGGTGTTGTAATAGTAATGCCAGGAGATGTTGTAAGAGTAATGCCAGGAGGTGTTGTAAGAGTAATGCCAGGAGGTGTTGTAAGAGTAATACCAGGAGGTGTTGTAAGAGTAATGCCAGGAGATGTTGTAAGAGTAATGCCAGGAGGTGTTGTAAGAGTAATGCCAGGAGGTGTTGTAAGAGTAATACCAGGAGGTGTTGTAAGAGTAATGCCAGGAGGTGTTGTAAGAGTAATACCAGGAGGTGTTGTAGGAATATTACCAGGATGTGTAGTAAAAGTAATACCAGGAGGTGTTGCAGGAATACTGACAGGAGGTGTTGTAAGAGTAATACCAAGAGGTGTTGTAGGAATAATACCAGGATGTGTAGTAAAAGTAATACCAGGAGGTGTTGCAGGAATACTGACAGGAGGTGTTGTAAGAGTAATACCAGGACTTGATAATAGTGGTGAGCAAATACTGTTCGATCGAATAGATATTCAATCAAATAGTGAGATATTCGAATATTCGATATTTGTACGAATATCCCGCGAATATTCGATAACTATTCAATAAGCGTTCAAATCCCCCAGCTTCTGGTTTCACCCTCCAAATGGTCAAATAGATGTTTTTCACTAATCGAATACTTGTTCCCATAGACTTTAATGGGATCGAATATTCGATCAAATATTCGAATATTCGCTGGATATTCGTACGAATATTGAATATTCGAATATCTCACTATTCGCTCATCACTACTTGAAAAGTAAAAAGCATTTAGCATTTTAGCTAATCGCTATTCTTTTTTTATTTCCATGAAGATGTGCCCTGACTCCATCTTTATGACACTTCAGAGTAGTGATATAAAGTATTTTAGATGTTTGTAGCCCCATAAAACTATACAAAAGGTATGAATAGTCTCACTACCTAAATAGCTATGTAGCAATGTAAGCAGATGGGGATATTTTTTCTACTTTCCCTTTAATGGACTGAGAATAATCTACTAGACTATTATAAAGAGATCCTTTCTTTGGTGCCATAGGAGTTCCAATGGATATACTGAACTGCTGGAGCACAGGGACAAGAAGTGTTGTCAGAGTGACCCTGGTATGCAATATCTTGTAACTCAACATAGTAAAGCAGTATGTAATTTTCCTCCCATAGTCAGAAGGCTAAAATATAGTTCTTCAAACATCAATAGAATTAGGCATCAATCCCAATGTATAAAATGTAATTACTATGTATGGGGGAAGTGACAATTAGTTTTGATGTGCATGTTATTTGGCGGCAGATAAAATAGATGGGTGACATCATGCAATGAATGGAGAGCAGACTTTGATCCCTGATTCTATTAGAATCAGAAAAAATAAACGACTCACTATAAAGTATAGCTATAAAGTAGATAGATAGATAGATAGACAGACAGATAGATAGATCAATCACCTAAGAAACAACAATTTAATGGATCGAAACCAGCAGTGCTCTCTGCTGCCACCTCTGTCCATGTCAGGAAATGTCAAGAGCAGGAGAGGTTTTCTATGGGGATTTCATACTGCTCTGAACAGTCCCTATCATGGACAGAGGTGGCAGCAGAGAACACTGTATCAGATTGGAGAATATACACCACTTCCTGCAGGACATTCGGCAGCTGATAAGTATCGAAAGACTGGAGCCTTTTTATTAGAAATAAATTACAAATTGCACTTTCTGACACCAGTTGAACTGAAACTGTAGTTTTTCTGTAGTGCCTTTTTAATAAATAAATTCCCACTTTGCACAACAACACTTCCTAAAGGAGTAGTTCACAAAAAAAAAAAAAAAAAAATAATAATAATAATAATAATAATAATAATCTTTAAAATGAACTGGTGCCAGATTTGTAATTTACTTCTATTAAAAAAATCTCAAGTTGATAGCTGGAGTTTACATCCCCGTCTACCGCAACTACGCCTGTCTGTCCCCTGGCTGCCGATTCTGTAAACGGCCTAAAATTCCATGAGCTATGGCTGCCCTCAGAGAAAGTCATCCGTGACCCGTCTCTGCCTCCCATGCTGAAGGGAGCCCTCCAGGTATGGAAGGGTCTACGCCCCCAGCTAATGCCGGCGCCCTCTTTGATTATGCCGGTAGCTCTGGTCCCCTGGTTGGTCGGTGATCCTACACCCACTTATGACCATATGTGGAGATGCTTTGGCACCACCACAATCGCAGACTTATTAAATGCAGATCACAAACTGGATGAGGCTTTAGTACGTCAGCGCCTGGACTCCTGTACGCTTACATTCCTACACGTTGCCCATATCTCCAAATGCTTCCAACAGCTGCTGGGCAAGGACCCGCCAACCATGACGCCCACTGACTTGGAAACGATTTACCTCAAATACACAAAGAAGACGGGCTCTATTGCTTTCTTGTACCAGCTGGTTAGCTCGCTTTCTACTACTTCAAAACCAGGATACTTGCTGTCCTTGGAGAAAGAATTAAATATAACGCTAACGGAATCGGAGACGCAACGTGTGCTGCGGCATTCTCACGGCTTCTCCAGATGCGTACACCTCCAAGAAAACCACTTTAAACTTCTTTCCCGCTGGTACAAGACACCTGAGTGGCTCTTCGCCTACAAATTGGCCCCTTCAGATAAATGCTGGCGATGTCTTCGCCACACTGGTTCACTGACTCACATTTGGTGGAGCTGACTCCTTACTGGACTAAAGTGGAAAAGGTGATTACTGAACTGACAGGATCCACAGTAAGCCTTTCTATGCCTATTATTGCATTAAGTCTTCCGGTTGATGGCTATACACCCTCCAGAAACACCCTGACTACTCACCTCTTAGCTGCAGCCAAGGCGCTTATTCCGTTGAAGTGGAGACAGACACAACCACCGACATCGCAGGAATGGTTTCAAAAAGTAAATCAGATATGCAGATTTGAGGAGCTAGTGAGTTGGGCCACTAGGACCCATGACAGATACCTTAAACAATTGCAACCTTGGCTGGAATCCAAATACTACACGCAACTTAGGGCCCTATTCCACCGGACGATTATCGTTTGCATAATCGTTAACGATTAACGATCTCAAACGACCGCTATTGCGAAAGACCTGAAAACGTTCACTCATTTCCATGGAACAATAATCGTTACTTATGATCGTAATTGCGATCGTTTCATCTTTGCTATTTCTTCGCTATTGCGTTCGTATCTATTGCGAACAACCGAACGGCGTCTTACTCAATGCGAACGTTTTGCGAACGAGCAACGATAAAAATATGTCCAGGTCTTATAAAGCGATCAACAATTTCTCGTTCGGTCGTTAATCGTTAACTGCATTTCAACCGAACGATTATCGTTTAGATTCGAACGATTTAACGATAATCTGAACGATAATCGTCCGGTGGAATAGGGCCCTTACACTCCTACAACCTAGCCCGACCACGCCCTCAACCTCGTCACAAACTGATGCCGCCGGATTGCCGCTCCTCCCCCAATACTTGAATCTTCAGGTGCCTGGGTTCCCCCCCCCCCATACACTTCCCCTCCAGGTCTCCTCTCCTCTTTTCTCCCCCTTCTTCCTGTCCCCCCCCCCCCCCTTTGCCCATGTTTGTCCTTGTCCACCCCTGTGTTTATGTGTGTCACTGTTGACTAGTTTATAGCTCGTTCAGGTGTTTTTGCCACCTGGGGTACCAAGCATTGCTTCACGCCCTACTTATCCCCTCCATTATGGTATCCACCAGAAGTGGTCTTTTATGTGGCTCCCTGGTATTATGTTATCGTTTGTTTAACCTCAAGAGTTGTTACTCTGTTATGTAACTATTACCACTCTTTTTGACTGCACTCCTCCTGCGAGGGGAGTTCAAATTCTTGCATATGTTTGTTTGTTACTTGTTTCAAAATCAATAAAACACAGAATTGATAAAACCATTACCTATCAGCTGCTGTATGTCCTACAGGAAGTGGGGTGTTCTTTCCAGTATGACACAGTGCTCTCTGTTGCCACCTCTGTCTATGTCAGGAACTGTCCAGAGCAGCAGCAAATCTCCATTGAAAACCTCCATCCTGAAAACCTCTTCTGCTCTCCAGACTGTAAAGAATACACCATTTCCTGCAACAAATACAGTAGCTGATAAGTACTGGAAGACTTGAGATTTTTTAATAGAAGTAAATGACAAATCTCTGGCACTTTCTGGCACCAGTTGATCTGAAAGAATTGTATAGATGAAGTGGCATGGACATGGGGTTTATCCCCAATGTCATTGTATCATATATATATATATATATATATATATATATATATATATATATATATATATATTAGATATACATAGATATATATGTCTCATTATCTCATCACGTTTACCACCACATAATACAATGAAGCCATTGGTGTCCAGTGCCGTATACTTCAGGATTTGCAGGATCGCTCCTCCAACCAAAGCTATGACAGACTTCAAGCCAATCTGCCCAGTTTAGCAAACAGGGCTCAATATGTTTGGGGATATTTCTGTAGATTCAATGTGAATTTGATCCAGGTTTATTTCAGTAACAAAAGATGCCTGAGTTTGATACACAGCTGTGTTTTGCGCCCCGGCTTCTCAGTTACATTCCCAAAAGCTGCAATTTAACCTTCATTAGGTTCAGACACCATTGTTTTGCGAACATGTGGTGATGTCCTAAGTAACCACAGCTGAGCGGAGAACATGTCAGACGCGGTATACAGTGGGCGTTAATGGCTCCTCAAATTGCACCATGACCGAGAGGAATCCCTATGGCACTTTCCTGTCAGACTTCCCGAAATCAGATGGAAACATTGTTACAAAAGCCAAAGTGCGAGGGACGGATAGGATCTTTGTGTTGTGTCATTTAATATCTGGCATTAGCTTTTTTTTTTTATAAGCTTTTATATAAATCATCGAGTAGGTGGCATGATAAACCCGTCGGCCCGACGTGTTTCACCAGAAAAACAACTTCTCCACAATGGACTTTATGTAATGTTTAACAGACCCGTGAACTCTGCACCCTATAGAAATGCAGACGGAGACAGACAAAGTCAAGTCTCGTAAAAAATAAAATGACACACGGTTTTACCCGGGGTGAGTCTGTCTTTAGGAATTAGGTTACTGAGGCCTTTCCCTTGGTATCACGGATTTCAGCTGACATGTTTAATGACTTTCTGGAAATGACTGGGTCACTAGAGATGGAGCTGGGCTGTACTGGTGGGAGACTAACTCGAAAACCATTCCAGGCCTGCGTGTGTTAATGGCTCATTCCCATGAAGCTTAGTAAGGAGTTGCTCATGTCTTGTCTCCATGGAGACCATTACATAAGGATAACAAACTAAAGGAGTATCGCCACCTTCATAGGCGCCCTACAGAATGTAAGGCCTGATATACACACGGCCGTATTACTTTGACTTTGTATGCTTCTGTATATTTCTAGAATTGTAACATTATGCCCCCAATTTCATACAGACAGTAAGGGGGTGTAAAGTAGAACTGGCTCAGTTTCCCCTAGCAACCAATCAGAATCCACTTTACATTCATCACAGATTACTTGGAAAATGAAAGGTGGAATCTGAGCCAGTTTAACTTTACACCATGTTTGATAATTCTCCCCTCAAAGGTGTAAAATTGCACACCCTGTTGTGGAAGTATTCTTGTTGCTGTACAGACACACCATACAGGCCTATAGGTCTATAATATGGAAGTGTTGGGGCACCATGTGTAGCTGACATGCTCCATAGGCTTGTTAGAGGTTCACTGTCTGTCTAGTAAAGGGGGGTCCAGCAGTGGAATAACTTTACTATAGGCCCCGGGCTGTCCACCAAGCCAGGGCCCCTCCACCCCACTGTAACTATGGCAGCACTAGCGTGGTGTTCATAGTACAGGATAGATAATGTTACGATGCCCTCATTTGTGCCAAATCGAGGTAAAAAAAAAAAAAAAAAAAAAAAAAAGGGGCCATTTTTTTTTAAAACATGGCAGAACTATAGCCAGGAGGCAATACACCACTGAAGGAATAAGTCTGTTTGGGTGGTCATGGGCCCCTCAGGAGCTTGGGGCCCCAGGCTTCTGCCTGAAACAGACCTGGTATAATACGCGACTGAGGGTTCTCAATAAGAAGATCTCATGTCCAAGGTCAGCTTTAGTAGAGGGGGGTCTCAATAAGAAGATCTTATGTCCAAGGTCAGTTTTAGGCCCAATGCACTTCCAGGACACCCATGCTGCTTGACCTATTAGATATCTCTGTATTTGCACTTACAACTAGAGATAAACAAAATTTTCAAAGTTCGATTTCCGAACCATAAACGATCCACATTAAAACAGCTAATTGATTGCAGACTGTTGTTTAGCTGTTTCTGTGCTGTTTAGCAAGTTTGCTCATTAATACTTACCTGTCCTGCTTCACTGCTGCCCCCAGTGTCTGGCTCCAGTGTCCCCCCCCCCCCCCCCCCAACTGCCTCTAACCAACTCAGCCAATCACTAACTGAGACAGGACAGCACCTCTGCCAGTGATTGACTGAGCGGGCTGTTGCTCCCAAGACAAGACTTTTGGGTCTACAGCTGTCACTCCCAAGATGAGAGTAACAGCCTGCTTAGCCAATCACTTACTGTCAGAGACGGGACTGGCCAGTGATTGGCTCAGCGGCCTGCCCCTCCTAAGACACGAGTGGCAGCCTGCTCAGACAATCGCTGAGTGGTTCTGTCCCATTGACTGTCCCAGTCAATGATTTGCTGACTTGGCTGGAGTCAGCTGCGATTAGCGGGGGGAGCACAGACAGGTGAGCATACCTTTTTTTTTTTTTTTATGTGTATTAAATTGTGTGTCTGCCATCTTTACAAATGCATTACAAACTTTGCAAAAGGTTTGGTTTGGTATTGAACCAAACTTTTTGCAAAGTTTGTAACGGATCTTGGTTTGTAGGATTTGGTTCACTCATCTCTACTTGCAATCTGATACCTGGCACAGAAGAACAGGGGGATGATCAACATGGAGGCGAGAACATGCAATGGATTCACATAGACAATGAGGAGAGGAAATTCACAGTGCAGTTTAAAGGGCCAGTAACACCCACTTAGATTAAAAGGGGCAATAAGGGCCCTATTATACGGAACGATAATAGGCCCTATCCGGCCGATTATTGTTCCATGTAATAAACACAATGATCAGCCGATGACAACGATCACTGGCTGATCGTTGATATAGGTTTGGACCTATAATTGTTGGGCACCGACCGCGTATCACTACGT
Source organism: Dendropsophus ebraccatus (assembly GCF_027789765.1). Classification (NCBI taxonomy): domain Eukaryota; kingdom Metazoa; phylum Chordata; class Amphibia; order Anura; family Hylidae; genus Dendropsophus; species Dendropsophus ebraccatus. The sequence continues at coordinate 16,912,476 of NC_091468.1, read as the reverse complement.
GTAATAGCGGTGCGCGGGCGGCGGCTGGCAATGTGCAAAGTGTATACATTACCTATCCATGGTCCAGGGCTCCTCCTGCGCTCTGCTTCTCCCCGGGTCCCGCGCGCTGCTGACAGGCCACTCAGCCAATCACTGGCCAGTGATTGGCTGAGCGACCTCTCAGCTAAGACAGGCCACTCTAAAGCTGCAGCGTGCGGGACCCAGGAAGAAGCGGACCGCAAGAGGAGCTCTGGACCATGGATAGGTAATGTATGCAGTTTAAGCAAGGGCTGCAGGGACATTGGTAATGATGTCCATGCAGCCCTTGTTAAACCATTCTTGGCCAGTGTAATAGGTCCAGTACATGAGTGCTCGTTTACAGTTATTATCAGGCCCCCATGGGCCCGTGTAATAGGACCTGCAGGGAATCAAAAGCTGCAGGTTCGAGAACATTCAAGTTTGATCGAACCTTTGATCTCGTTTGATCTGCTTTTCCGTACCTGTTACACATACATATTGATTGCACTATGAGGCTATGTTCACACAACGTAAATTTTTTAATTAATCACGGCCATTGTTGCAAATTGCAACACCAGCCATGATTAATTGAAAATTCACATTGCACTGAAGTCAATGGAATCCCGCCCGGAGTGTATACACATAGTATACACTCTGGCCGGGATTCCAAGCGGCCCCAGCGAAAACTATTCATTGGACAGTGGCGCTTTTTACATTGTCAGCTATGGGTAATTGGGATACGGCACACCTAAATGCGCCTGCATCCCAATTCTAAATAAATTAAGTTCTGCAGTACTGGTCAGGATGAACTTCACTGACAACGGCCGTTCTGTGACACGGCCGGGTCATAGAACGGCTGGTGCCATTCTGTGTGTGAACCCGGCCTGATAGTTATATATTAAGAGTAGGTTGTGGGATGGCCCTTGGATTCATCACTTTAAATGGCATTGACTTTTTAGTTCATACAATGAATTGAACTTGCCTACAAAACCATTAACATTCATTGAACCATTGCTTCTCCAGCAAGAGTCTATTATAGACAATGATATCATAGACATTGATACTGGTAAAGCTTTTGTCATACCTGGACTAAGGCCAATGACAAGCTCACGAGAGGTCATAGTTATAATGGATGGATATCATAGCTTAATGGAGTAGCCTTGGCCTGATAGACTTCCTGTTGTACACTCTGGTTTATCAAGGCCCATAATTTGCCAGCTTGTCTACAGGACAAGGAATGGAAATCCTTAAAAGATCTCCGAGGAACTCCAAAGCAAAATATGTCAGGAGCAATGATGGAGTGCATATCATCTCCATACGAACATGGCGATAGCCTCGGGAGAGATGCTTAACTAATAGGAACGGAAATCTGTGCCCCTGAATACACACAAGCTCAAGAACAAAGATACTGAAAATGCTGTTGAAACAGCAGCTGGTATGTAACAGGCGTGAAGGCAGCTCACATGGGGATCTTTTGCAGGCGAGCAATTGTACGTTAAACGTTGATTTAGACAAAGGCTTATTGACTGACGAAATATGTAACAAATGGAGTTCAGGAGGACGTTAGAAAGTTAATGCTTTCTATAAACACCAGGCCTATTCTCTAGCGTACACTTATATATTGTCCGGCCCGTGATAATTGTACGGGCAGCGGGATGCTAATCTTGCTTACTTTTTACCCACCCACTATTATGAGAAGTCAATTGGTCGACAATTTTAATAAATTAATATATAGGAGATGGACGGTTCCTTAATTATATGCGGTAAAACAATATGGCGGGACCTCAAGGGGCATGGCCATTAATGGCAGACAAAACATGGTGCCAATCACCCCTCTAGTCACATCCCAGAAGGAGACGCTGTAAAGAGAATTACAACAAATGTTGTGACACCTGGAGCCCATCTTTGTACGGGTAACCATCAACTAGAGTTGACCTTTAAAGACCCCCAGCCTGACTTCCGCTTTGACAATGAATAGCCATAACAGATATTCATCAATATAAGCTAAACAAGAACTAGGGCTACTCCTTCCCCAATCCTCCTATGCTATGATATAATAAGGTATGAGAAAACAGATACAAATATAGTCACTTTATATAGTTACGGGACAACATTTTTTGGATCCTATTATAGATCATTCTGTAAATTCTCATTGAGTAAAGGTGGCCGTGATTAAGGAGTACATCTCCGCATTGTTTTAACCACGTTTGTTTCTTATTGTTTGATGTTGGACGCCAAATAAAGTTTCTACATTTTAAGGAGCTGTGGATAACCTTTTCGTTTGAAAGGTGGCCATACGCATGAAATAGTTGTTAGTCTTTTGGAGCTGCTCAAAACTGACCTCTTTAAGGAAGGGGATATGGCATTTAGCCTCTACCTTCACGGATTGTCTACTGCCCTTTTCCCCTTCGTTCTTCCTCTTGCAAATTTCCAAGGTACCAGTTAAGACATACTGTCATTCCTTCCTCCGTCACCTGGTCATTTCTGCCAGAGCCTGTATCCCGGCATTGTGGCACTACCCCAATTCCTTCCACATATCCATGTGATTGAGGAAGGTGAGGGGCATTAGGTGTATGGAAGACCTTGTAGCCCAGATGTACAACCAATCTGCCCGATTCTTCCGTACATGGTTCTTCTGGGACCAATAGAGAGAGTAGAAAGCAGCGGAGCTACACCTTCATTTTCTTCTGCTGCTCATTTTCTTATTTTTTTTATTATGGCTGGGACGAATGTTGTGGGTCTCAGCCCATGTTCCAATGTTTTCCTAAATATTCACCACTATATCCTCTTCATGACTGGTGAACTTTAAGTGTCCGTGTGTTCTAAATAGGGAGGTAAATGAGAAAGAGCAGGTATAGTTGAACATGCCTGATCGTTCTCTCCCACAATATCATCTGATCTGTCCGGGCGAATCAGGAGGACACAATACCCATTAGACCATCAAAAACAGCTGGTTTAGAAGATGTCTAATGTGTATAGGGACTATCTGTTATTACATTGTAGACCTTAAGCCTTAATTAATAGATCTCTCCTTGTATAGGAGAGTATAAAAAATAAATATATCAATCAAAGAAATAGCCCCCCCCCCCCCCCCCCAATGTGTGGTTTAGGCAATATTAAACTGATGATGGGTTCCCTTTAAAGAGCTATTCCTATCTGGGATAGCTATGCCCTACCCACAGTATTCACACCACCAGGACCCCCCTCCCAGGATGTTGAAAATGGGGACCCTAGAATCTCAGCTGAATGGAGCTATGCACCACTACTCCATGCATTCTCTACAGAGTTCCCGAAAAGAGCCAATAGTTGCATTTGTCTCTCTTCTGTGGCTCTATAGAGAATGAATGCAGCGTATATGCACAGCCTGCAGCTCCATTCAGTGGGGATTTCAGACTCTTCATTCTCAAGATCGCAGGAGCCCCATTTGTCAGATCCCCCTAATCTTAAAAGCCCCTAGTACATGGGCCGATGGTTAGGAGCAAGTGACCACTGACCTGTCAGATTAGGGCAAGCACATAACAGTGTGTGGGGGTGATGGGTTGAGAGGGGCTCCCATAACAAAGGGGGAAACCGATTCACTCTGTGGTGAACCATATCAATTTGACGTAAAATACAGCCTGGGGGCTACCCAATAGCCATATAAAGGCCCAAAACTGGCCCAAACCGACATCATAGCTTCTTCCAAACTACGTAGATGACAAGACCACCATTCATCGTCTCATGGTTCATTTCAGCTACTGTCTTATACAAGCACGGCTTCTTGGACCTCTGGCCAAGATATTCAGCTTTAAAGAATATTACTACTATTAACGCAGCTAAATACGGTCCTGCATAGTTCAATGAGTCTACAACAATATTTGCCTTTGGGTTTTGGCCCATACTTACATGTAAAGCTGACATCTTGTTGGCTCCTTTGGCCGTATGCCTTCACAATGTAAATTTGCTATGACTACATTTGGCCGAAGGAAAATATTTTACTGTAATTTTTTTTTTTTTTTTGCATACAAACTGAGCCAAGGATCCTAGATGTCAATGATCAGAATGGGATACCGTGAAACGCGTTAACCCGATGCATTAATGTGTGCAGTCAGATAGGGTAACTAACCAACAGGGCGGCATGAAATGCTCACACAGCTGTACACCACTTTTACAGGAAATGCCTTCCATTCGAATGGGCAGCTCGGCCCGTGAGAAAGACTTTACAATCGCTGGCTGTTTTGCACCTGTTCTGATGATTAATGTGAAACATAAGTGCCTGGAAGTGTCAGTGTGGCACATCCCTACATCCAACGCTTTTATATAGACAGTAAAACATCAGGGATACGAACAGCCTGAAAGACTAAATCTATCATCAGCCTAATCCTTGTTTTGCCCCGCTCAGGAGAGTGCCTGCTATTTAAAGACACTGGATCTAGATGGGGAAAAATAGTAAACACAACCTGGTGCACTAATAATGCACAAGAGTGTGAACGGAAAATATAGGGGAAAACGTAAAATAAATAACAACATAAATGCAGTTTAGTGATGATTTTTAGCACATTAGTTTGTCCGGAGTGGTGGGGAGGGTGCAGTTTTTTTTTTTTTAATAAAATACAGACAATGCAAAAACATTTCCAGATATGACATGAAAATATGAGCTTTATTAAAGAAGACCTGTCATCAGAGGGCAGGAATCGGGTTCAAGGAGTGTGACTATGGGGCTAGATAAGGCTGGGGGGGGGCAAATAAGGCTCAGGGTGGTGTGCATATGAAGCTGAGGGTTAGAATCAGGCTCAGGGTGGTGTGTATATAAAGATGAGGGGGTAAGAATCTGGCTCAGGGTGGTGTGCGTATGAAGCTGAGGGTTAGAATCAGGCTCAGGGTGGTGTGCATATGAAGCCGACAGGGTAAGCATCTGGCTCAGGGTGGTGTGCATATGAAGCTGTGGGGGTAAGAAACAGGATCAGTGTGTGGGAATATGAAGCTGTGGGGGTAAGAAACAGGATCAGTGTGTGGGAATATGAGGCTGAGGGGTCAGTGGCATACCTTGTGTGTGTGTGTGTGTGGGGGGGGGGGGGGTGCAGAATTCTTAGTGGCGCAAAACTTAGCACCTGCCCCTAAGAATGTTAAGTGAGTGGTGGTGTGTACAATATATGCATCCCCACTCACTACTGCACAGGAGTCTAAAGGTATATCACAACTCCTGGAGAAAATTTATTTCCATAAACACCACAGATGAACAGACTGCATCCGTGTGTGCATGGAAGATTATTAACGGCCGATGTTCGTGAAACAATAGCCGTTACTAACTCACATGATCATTCTTTTGCACGGCAGCAACGAATAATGGCTGTTGTCAGTGCAGCATGTGCATGGGACGAGCGACATTGCATTGACTTCAGTGCAGTGCTGCCCAGGCTGAAAAGAATGTTCGCTGTTCTCACTAAAAAAAGCGTCCGTTCATTTCAAAAATAGTATGTTATGTGAACATGGCCCAAAAGTGCATTGTCCTTCCCGGACTATCAGATCTGCCACCCACAGAAAGAGGAAGTCCCCCAAGGATGCGGTGTGTGCTGTGTTGGTGGATAGTGAGGAATCACAGAGTCTCTTTAACGTAAAGAAGACTGGATTACTAGTTGCAAATGTGCAGCAGGTCATACAGATTCGACAGTATGAGGTTTCTCTGGATAAAACATTTGGTCACACACTTGACAATAGTTCCCGATAAATACTTGACAATACAGCAACCTGATCTATAGTAGAAGTGCAGTGTAGGATACAGTCGTACCGACTGGGTAGTGTGCTGAGTGATATGAAGAAGCAGAGTAGTAGAGAGGAGGATGCCGTGAGATTCCCAACTCATGTAGTACTGTGCTCTGCTGTGATGTTGGAGGATGAGGTAGAATACTTGAATACAGAATGGCTTGTTGCCTTCCAATATTCTCAGATTTTACAGTAAGGAGTACATTATAGTATTATATCAGCTTCATGTAGTAACAGAGTTCCTATTGTGCCTTAACGAGGCGTAATGATGAGAAATTCCCCCATGAATGTAAATGGGCACCACCACTGTAAATAACAACAGTAACCCAAGCCCTTGTATACGGCACATCTGTCTCACCACCGACACCGTGCACGGCTAAACCCCGGCAGCATTACAAGGAGAGTGATGGGATTAAAGGAATTGGACACCGCAGAATGTGAAACTTTCCCCCTCGCCCTCTAAAATAATACTATTTATCTAATATAATTGCACATTTTCTGTTTTACTAGGTTATGGGTATAAGCTGTTATATGCATTCTCTGTGGAATACACGCTACAGCTCCCTAATAGACTTTGGCTGGGAGCCCAGATCCTGTGTGGTCTGAATATCAACGTATAAGCCTAGCGTGTTTTCGGAACTGAATCAGCTCCACAATGAAGTTACGTCAAATCTCTCATTGTGGCCCAGAAATATTTTGGCTGCAAAATTAAAAAAAATAAATAAATAAAAATAAAGAGATTTTGATAAAATTCAAATCTTGACGCTGTGAGGCCTGTTGACATATATAGAATTCTAGAGATGCCAAAGTCCGGTGTAATGATAATAAGCTTTTATCTATGCTGTAAGACACTGACCCCCATATCGTGGCCCCCACAAGTCATGAACTCAGAACATTGGACCCCACAGTTCTATTACGTCATTCTTTGAGGAACTATTCAGGAACCTCCACCTTATGCTGCACATCCCCATAGAAAACCTCTCCTTTATGGACAGTTCCTGACATGGACAGAGGTGGCAGCAGAGAGCACTGTGTCAGACTGGAAAGAATATTCCCCTTTCTGCAGGACATACAGCAGCTGATAAGTACTGGAAGACAACATTTTAAATAGAAGTAAATAACAATAATCTATATAACTTTCTGATGTCAGTTAATTTTGAAAAATATATGAATAAATAATAACAGTACCTCCTTAATCTGGGATCGCGATGGGAGGGGGAGTAAGGAGGCATTAGAGCCCTCAGCACTTCAGGAGCTTTTTCAGAAAGCATTTTCTACATTCTAGAAGAACAGACAGATAACTATCTAAGGCTATGTTCACACAACGTATATTTTCGTAAAACTGCGGCCGTTGTTGCACATTGCAACAACGGCCGTGATTATTACGAAAATATACATTACCTTCCCATCTATGGGATCCCGGCCGGAGCGTATACACATAGTATACTCTCCGGCCGGGATCCCTAGCGGCGCTGCAAACAACTGACATGTCAGTTTTCTGCGGTGACTATTCATTGAATAGCGGGCGCAGAAAACCCTGTCAGTGCACACTGTGAAGCGAGTGGCTCCAGCCGCATGCTCCATAGTGTGCTGTAGGGAGTTCTGATGCGGGCGCGCATGGATCAGAACTCTCGGCGCTAAAGATCATCCAGCCGATACTGCAGTACTGGCCGGGATGATCTTTTCAGCGACCAGATGTTCCGTGACACGGCCGGTCTCATACGTTGTGTGAACATAGCCTAATAGTGTCAGCAGCTTGGAGCCTGAATTGGAGCTGATAGATTTACTTTGGGCCTGCTACTTCTAGGACACTCTTAGGCTATGTTCAGACAACGTATATTTTCGTAAAAGTACAAAAAGCTACACTGCTTAGCCTTCTATGGGATCAGGGCCGTTTCTTGGGCCGGGTGACGGCACGGGGCGCCGCCAGCTAGGGGGCGCTAGTGGCCATCCCACAGGACCTCATCCAGCGGGGTAGATAGCGTGCCAGGCCGCCACCCACCGTGCTCTTCTGCTGTTCTCCCAGAACATGCAGACTACTACTCCTATTATGGCCATTTCTATTGCTGTGTCAATGCCTGTTCTGGTGAGTGTTTGCACTGCAACTGCTGCTGGTTTTCCCCTAGTATTCTCTGGTAATGTGCATTCTCATGTGTATTCTCATGTATTCCTGTGTATTATTACATTGTACAGTGGTATGCAAGGCTGTTGATCACGTGACCGTGCCAGTGCCCTGTAACCATGGTTCCTCCAATGGCCGACTAGCTCTGGCCAGGAGCAACCATGTGACCTCCCACTTCCTCCTGACAAGGGAGTCTTCCCCCTGCTTCCAAGCAAGGAGGGTGTGTGTCGTCTCTGGAAGGATTCACAGCAAGTATTCTTCTCCAGTAAACTACCCAGCAACGTTATTTCTCTCATACTCCTACTCCCATCATCCGGCACGTATTCTCACAGCCTATGCAGCACCACTCCTGCTTTATTTGTCAAAGTCTGCTATATACCCGGTTGCATCCGGAGAGACTGTTGCTACTAGTTACCTCATCTATAATAAAACCGCTGTTACTGAAACCTGGCATTGGTGTCCACTAACTGGTGCCCTGACTAAGTGCAGCGAGGAATCGCATGCCCATCATCACCCGCAGATTCCACAGACCGGCTCTACAGCTGTGCCGCCCTCAGGCCTATACCGTGACAAGTATACACCCTGCAGCTGCCCCGGTTATTGCCCGCTCATAACACCAGCACTGCGGAAGTGGCCCCCAGGGGCCAGGGCATCGCATTTTTGGCGTCACGAACAGGATACAGACTGTGTTGTGCCAACTGTCAGTGCCCCCAGAACTGTACTGTTATCCCCTCAAGAGACTCTGCCATTGCCGCGCTGCGGCCTACTAAGGGGTTAAGCCAGCTGGTGACGTACGGCCTCAGCACCCGCGCGCGCTTCGTTCAAGCCCCGCCCCCGGCCCTGCGTCTTCCGAGCCTCTGTTGCAGGGGGGAAGAAAATTGTGGCCGGACTGCTGGAAGCACCGGATCTGACTTCCGGCCTGTCCACCTGTCCACCTGTCTGTCGGTGTCTGCTGATTTTGCGGCCTCTCGCCATCTCTGCTCTCTCCCCGACACAGTACCCCAGAACTCCTCAGCATGTCCACCGGCCACCACAGCGACTCCGACGGGTCCGGCAGTCCGCCCATGGCCCGGGCTGCGCCTGCGGCTCCCGTTGCTATGGCTACCGCAGCGGTTCCATTCTTCATTGGGCCCGCCAATCTCCCCAGCTATAAAGGGGAACCCCACACGCTGGCTGCATTTAAAGAAAAAATCTCCCGCACCCTTGAACTAGTCTCACTCTCACCCCCTCAGCAGGTGCAGTTGCTGCTAGGACAACTTGAAGGACCCGCTGCAGAGGAGGTGCAGAGGAGGCTGATGTACAACAGATCCTGGCCCAGCTGAGTAAGGAGTTTGATGTACAGTCCCCTACGGAGGTCCGTCTTAAATTCTACGACCGACGACAGAGGCCAGGTGAGACTCTCAGAGACTATGCACTATCCCTACAATCTGCCTACAGGGCTTTGAGACAAGTGGACACCATAGACCCCGCGGCTGTGGAGAGCATAATCACTGACCGCTTCATAGAGGGGGTGGACTCCAGACGCATCCAGAGCCAACTGCGTATGCTAGCTGCCCAAAACCCTACCATGCCTTTCCTGGACTTCAAGACTCTGGCTCTACGGGTGGTTGGCATTGACTCCCCCTGTGCTGGTTGCACCACGGGTCCAAGTCCTCCTGAGCTCGTGGGACCTACCCCCTCACCTCCTGTGTCAGTTGTGGCCCCACCTGTTTCCGCTATACAGGCCACACAACAGTCTATCCTGGCTAACTCCTCAGTGTCTCCAGACCTCCTTACTCAAGTGGTTGACTCTCTCTGTCAAGCCCTAAGGGGGCTACACGGGGCCTATCCTACACCTCCACCGCAGGACTCGTGCTCAGAGTACTCGGGCCCAGATCAGCCTCCTCCACCAAGACCTAGATCCCCTGAGCGCCCTTATTGCAAACATTGTAGGCGACATGGACACTACCGCTCCCAGTGCTACCAGTTAAACGGGCTACCCCTGGGTCCGAGGGCCAACACCCAGGAGGTCAAGTTCCAGGCCCGCAGGAAGCACAGTGGTTCTCAAGGTTCCTCTCGCAATGCCTGCATGTGACTCTCTGGGTGGACGGAGTCCCCCTGGAAGCTTTGATAGATACAGGTTCCCAGGTTACCACTATTCCCAGACATGTGTTTGAAGAACATTGGGACCTGAGGGCCTTAGGGCCAGTTGAGAGATACCGTCTGCAACTTATTGCTAGTAATGGTCGTCCTATTGTGCAACTAGGTTACTGGGAACCCACTGTCTGTATAGGTAATCGAGAGCTAGCACGTCAGGGTATTATTGTTACTGAGGCTCAGGGAGATAGTGGGACCGTGGTATTAGGCATGAATATTATCCGTCATGTATTCACTGAAGTGTTGGATGCCTTGAATGCTTCTATGTCTCGTGCTTCCCCTCAGTACAGGCAAGCCGTCCAGAAGACCATTAAAGTGCTCACCGCTCAGCGGAAGTTTGCCAACCCTCGAGGGGAAATCTGCCGTGTCCGCACTAGAGATGCTTGTCCGATCCCCATCCCAGCAAACAGTGAGTTCCTCTTCTGGTGCAGGGTCAGTCCGGGCCTCAACAATGCTGACTATGTGGCCCTTCTGGATGCTATTGAAATTGAGGGGCAACCTCTTGTCAGGGCCGCTAGAAACCTGGTGACCGTCTCCAATGGTCAGGTCCCTGTCCGTCTGGTGAACCTTGGAGACTCCCCAGCTGACCTACCCAAGTTCACCACCGTGGCCATGCTATACCAACTCGATCCTGAGGACATCGTCTGTGAGGAAACCATCGCCTATCAGAGATCCATTCGTGGCACTCAAAGGGACTCAAACAGGGCTCCCGCCCCTTGGTGGGACGAACTCCATATTGGCGATGCCAATACCCCACTTGAATGCCCCCACGGTACCCGCAAGGTGGCCAAAAAGGTATCACGAGGCCTTCAGCAAACACTCCCTCGATTTCGGGAAGACCAATCTGGTCCAGCATCGGATCAACACTGGGGACCATTTGCCTATCAAAGAGAAGCATCGGCCAATCCCTCCTGCCAGCTATCAGCAGGTCAAGAAACTGCTCAAGGAGATGAAAGACTCTAACGTTATCCAAGAAAGTCAGAGTCCGTGGGCTGCCCCTATTGTCCTCGTGAAAAAGAAAGACGGTAACATCCGGCTCTGCGTGGATTATAGGAAGATAAACACAATCACCCACAAGGATGCCTATCCTTTGCCCCAGATCGAAGAGTCTATTGCTGCTTTGGGGTCAGCCGCCTACTTCTCCACCTTGGACCTCACCAGTGGGTACTGGCAGGTGCCCATGGCACCCAAAGACCGTAAGAAGATGGCCTTCACCACCCCCATGGGGCTCTTTGAATTCACCAGCATGCCCTTCGGTCTTCCAGCGGTTGATGGAAAGGTGTCTCGGCCATCTCAACTTTCAGAGTGTCCTGCTATACCTAGATGATGTGATTGTCTATTCACGTACCTACGAAGATCACGTCCATCATCTGGCTGAAGTGTTCCAGGTCCTAATCGACCACGGCCTGAAAATCAAGCCTTCCAAGTGCCACCTTCTCAAACCCCCAGTGAACTATCTGGGGCATGTTGTGAGTGCTGAGGGGATACGACCCGATCCAGAGAAGATCTCGGCTGTGGAACACTGGGATACCCCTAAGACTGTCAAGGAGGTAAGAAGCTTTCTGGGATTTGCCGGCTATTACCGCCGCTTCATTCCCCACTTTGCCCAAGTGGCCGAGCCCCTCAATGAGTTACTCCGGGGTTGCCCTCAAGAAAGCTACAACCGACGACTCCCCGTCGAGTGGTCCGAACAGCAGGAGGTTGCCTTTCAAACCCTGAAACGCCTGTTGACCACGTCTCCTATCCTGGCCTACCCGGACTATAACCTTCCTTTCCGGCTCTACACGGACGCCAGCTTCCAAGGCCTGGGAGCTGTGCTGTCCCAGGTTCAAGATGGCCAAGAGGGAGTTGTAGCTTATGCCAGCCGGAGTCTTCGGGGCGCTGAAAAGAACGACAACAATTATAGCTCCTTCAGTTGGAGTTACTAGCCCTAGTGTGGGCCGTCACCGAAAAGTTCAAGGACTACCTGGCTGCCACCCCTGTTACCATCTATACGGATAACAACCAGTTGGCGCATCTCAACACTGCTCGGCTGGGCGCCCTGGAACAGCGGTGGGCTTCTCGACTGGCCAATTTCCAGCTTGAAATTAAGTACCGCAGTGGCAAGGCTAACGTCAATGCAGACCTCCTGTCCCGACTACCCAAGGGCGAAGAGGCCCCAGAGGACAGCGATTGGGAAGATGTAGAAATGCCTCACTTCTATCAAAGGTTCGCTACCCAGAGTGCTATTGATGCAGCTAGGCCTGAAACGCCTTCGCCTCCACCTAGGGCCCCGCAAGACTTGGCCAGGTGGCAGACCATCCAGGAAGAGTCCCGTGTCCTAGGGGAGATCTATGTCTACCTCTCTACTGGTCGGGTCCCCATGCGGATAAAGAGGCCCTAAGGCTACTCTGGAGGCAAAGAAAGAGGCTCTTCCTACAGATGGGACTGATCCTGCGGAACTCTCTTGACCCGGTCTCTGGGGAGAGGTGCCACCAGATCCTCATTCCCCGACGAGACGCTAAGATGGTGCTAGATGCCTACCATGACCGGTCCGGTCATTTCGGGGTACACAAGACGGAGGCCACTATCCGACAGCGGTTCTACTGGATCGGGATGAGGGCTGACATTGAGAACTGGTGTGCTGAGTGCCCTGCCTGTAATATCTCCAAAGCTGAGGGAAGAGAAGTCAGGGCCCCTTTGTATCCAATCACCTCCCACCGGCCGAATCAGCTAGTCGCCCTGGACCATGTGAAGCTGGCCCCTACAAGATGCGGGTATACCTACGCCCTCACCATGGTCGACCATTACTCCAAGTGGGTAGTCGTGGTACCTGTCAGAGACTTGACCGCCAAGACCACCGCCCTTACTTTTTACAAGGAGTATGTAAAGCACTATGGGTGCCCAGAGTCTCTGCTGACGGACCGGGGTCCAGCCTTCGAGTCGCAACTTTTCCAGGAGCTGTGTGCCTACCACGAATGTAAGAAGCTCCGTACCACGGCCTATCACCCTCAAGGGAATGGTCTGTGTGAAAAAGTTAACCAGGTCTTTATCAACATGCTCCGAACGGCTTCAGTGACAAAGAAAGTAGAGTGGCCCCACTTGTTGGATGAACTGGTGGAGATCTATAACAATGCCACTCATTGTTCCACTGGCTACTCCCCGTTCTACCTGATGTTCGGCCGCCAAGGCCAACTTCCTCAGGACCGTGCTCTTGGAGTCCAAGCTCCTGACACCTTCAACCCCCTACCTGAAACTGACTGGGTTCGGGAGCATTAGAGGAGAATCCAGGATGCCCGGGAAATTGTTGACCGGAGGATGGGGGAAGCTCAGCAGCGCCAAGAGGATGCCTTCAACCAAAGGGCGAATGCCACACCACTACAAGTGGGAGATAAAGTTTGGCTAAAGAAATATCATCGCTCTCACAAACTTGAAAGCCTTTGGGAGCCCTATGTCATCTCTTCTATCCCTTACCCAGAGACTGATGTGTATGAGGTCAAAAAGCCAGGGCTAGCCCCACAGACGGTGCACCGGAATAGGATAAAACGTTGCACTAAGGAGGACCTCCAGGGCCTTACAGCACCGTGTCCGGTAACTGCATCCACGCCTCCGGCTTCCCCAGCAGCTCCAGCTAAACCTCTCTCTCTGGAAGAAATGTTCCAAGTTGAACCGTTCCTCATGCCCATAGGCTATCCAGCGGTCCCTGTACACATTCCAGTGGCCCCTCCACTTCCAATTGTGCCTCCAACAACTCCATTTCTACAACCAGACACTGGGGGTGATCACTGTTGAAGAGGATCCTCCGCTGAGACGGTCTGAGCGCTCTACCCGAGGAATTCCTCCACTCCGCTACAGAGACCAGAGCCCTAAACTGTTTTGTTGTTTAACTGTTTTGTTCCAGTTCCTGCAACGTTTAAGGTTCGTGCCTGGTCCTCCTGACCAAGTTCCCTGTACTAACCAGCCATGAGCTGATGGACACTCATTATAACCAAACTGTTCTCTAGTGCCTGTCCCAGAGCCTTTTACATGGACGATGTTCTAAATGCCTAAAAGAGACTCTACCTAACAGAGACACTTAATCCATTCCTTCCTAATGCACTTTCCTGTGATTGTGTGTTCCACACAGGGTATTATTGCACTTATTTTGTTATTGCACTTTTTCTACTATTGCATTCCAGTGTTATCAAAGTCTTTGTATTTCCTCCTCTGAGTAAGCAAAAGGTTACATAGATAGCCTCAGAGTAGAGTGCCTCTTTTGTAAAACAGTATATTTTTCCAGTGTCTAAGACAGATAGCTCCTCCTCTGAGTAAGAAAAGTCAGTTTACATATACCTCAGAGAAAGTCCAGATTATGTAGGAGTGTATTTTCTCATCCAGTCTCATTATTGTGTATTATTATTGTATCTATAGCTGGAAAGATTTAGTTGAGCCAGTTCGTATTCAGATTTCTCTCAGGTTTCATTCAGATTCATGTGAGCCAGTTCTCCTCAAGACCTCGCAGTATTTGTTGTCTTTTGTGTTTCCTCTTCTTTTGTTTCCAGTATTTGTTCACCTCTGTCTTGTCCCAACATGGTAGTTATCACACATAGTCTTACCTAACATTCACACTTGTCCATACATATCGCACCTTGGATATCTTTTCGTGTGTTTGGCCTGTGGAGTGCTTGTGTGTGTGATTGAGTGGTATGAAAGGGAGCTCCCCATGTATGTTTGCTTTTATTATTTTGTTCTTTTCTCTTCCAGGTATCCAAGACACTATTCAGACACGCCAAGGTAGTACACAGGTCTTCACGTTCTCCTCCAGTAGGGTAACACATTTAACAGAAAACCTACTGTCTAACTGGCTGGAATATGGAGGGTCACCCGCCAGCAGTTAAGTTGTCCTGGCTTACACGTCAGATGGTTCACGCACTAGCTACCTGGTCGCCAGAGTACGTTAGGCACCCCTAGGTGAAGTCCTGCCACTAGGGTTTCTCTCTCTCCTTTCACCTGTGCCTTGGGCGTGGGAAACACACACCTCATCACACTCACTCTCATCATTCATTCCTGTTGTTTGATTGTCCAGTCTATTCGGTGCTATAACTATATAGCCTATATAGACTATATAGCCTATATAGACTATAAGTCTATAACTTCTTCGGTGCTAGGTACACTGTCCTTGTCATCTGAGCTTAGAAAATGGCTTGTGACTGGCTTGCCCAGCCGCCTATAGGCACTTAGAGAATTCATGTACAATGACTGGAACATCGACAAATAAAGCCTCTCGTGTTACTCCCAGTCATCCTAGCCTGTAAGCTCTTGAGAGCAGGTCTCTAATTTGTTGTTGTAATTTATTCATTGTATAATTTAATATATAACCTGTAATGTATTTATATATATTTAAATAAGCGCTGCGGAATCTGTTGGCGCTATACAAATAAATATTATTATTATTATTATTATTATTATTATTATTCATGTTTGCTGCCTTCTAGATTCGCCGAGGTCAGCTCAAATTTGCTAGGGAGGTATGCAGTGTCCCAGAACATGCAGACTACTACTCCTATTATGGCCATTTCTATTGCTGTGTCAATGCCTGTTCTGGTAAGTGTTTGCACTGCAACTGCTGCTGGTTTTCCCCTAGTATTCTCTGGTAATTTGCATTCTCATGTATGTTCTTATGTATTCCTGTGTAGTATTACATTGTACAGTGGTATGCAAGGCTGTTGATCACGTGACCGTGCCAGTGCCCTGTAACCATGGTTCCTCCAATGGCCAACTAGCTCTGGCCAGGAGCAACCATGTGACCTCCCACTTCCTCCTGACAAGGGAGTCTTCCCCCTGCTTCCAAGCAAGGAGGGTGTGTGTCGTCTCTCTCCTACCTCAGAGGAGTTGGACTTCTTCTTTGCAGCTCCCACTTCACCACTAGAAGTGTGGATCGAGTGCTCTGCTGTGTTCAAGTCTTCGGCTGTACCTGCCTGCTCAAGTGTCCGGAGTCTTCTCTCTCATCTGGGTGTCATTCTGTTATCTCTCCTCATCGCTGCAAGGATTCACAGCAAGTATTATTCTCAAGCTAATCCACCCAGCAACGCTATTTCTCTCATACTCCTACTCCCATCATCCGGCACGTATTCTCACAGCCTATGCAGCATCACTTCTGCTTTATTTGTCAAAGCCTGCTATATACCCGGTTGCATCCGGACAGAACTGTTGCTACTAGTTACCTCATCTATAATAAAACCGCTGTTACTGAACCCTGGCATTGGTGTCCACTAACTGGTGCCCTGACTAAGTGCAGCGAGGAATCGCATGCCCATCATCACCCGCAGATTCCACAGACCGGCTCTACAGCTGTGTCGCCCTCAGGCCTATACCGTGACAAGTATACACCCTGCAGCTGCCCCGGTTATTGCCCGCTCATAACACCAGCACTGCGGAAGTGGCCCCCAGGGGCCAGGGCATCGCATCCATATAGCCCCCACCCCGAGCGTCAACCCCTGCTCAACTGTACTGGGCTCATCCTCTGAGCGCACATCACCAGCTCCTGCCGTCCCCACCATCCGCAACCCGGCTGCATCCCAGCTGCGACCGCACTCTTCTGATGTTAGGCCGCCCCGCTCATTTTCTGAGCTCAGGCCACCCAGTATCCCCTGCGTACATCACATGAAGAGGCCGCCGCCATTGGACGTCATCTCTCCCTCCAGCAGGATCCATCCCCGCGGTGACAGGCTGGAGAAGATCCGAAGATAGAAGGACCCGATCAATGCCAAGATTAGGTGAGTATAATTTTATTTTTTTGTGCTGGGCAATGCAGGAGACAGTATAGCAATAGGGACAGAGTACAGGGGGATAGTAGTATAATGGGGACAGCACAGCATAGGGGCACAGTCTTACAATTGGGACAGAGCACAGGGGGGATTATTACAATGGGGACAGCACACTGGGACAGTATTACAATGGGGACAGAACACTGGGACAGTATTACAATGGGAACAGAACACAGGGGGACAGTATTACAATGGGGACAGCACACTGGGACAGTATTACAATGGGGACAGCACACTGGGACGGTATTACAATGGGAACAGAACACAGGGGGACAGTATTACAATGGGGACAGCACACTGGGACAGTATTACAATGGGGACAGCACAAGGGACGGTATTACAATGGGAACAGAACACAGGGGGACAGTATTACAATGGGGACAGCACACTGGGACAGTATTACAATGGGGACAGCACAAGGGACGGTATTACAATGGGGACAGCACAGGTTGACAGTAGTACAATGGGGACAGCACACTGGGACAGTATTACAATGGGGACAGCACACTGGGACAGTATTACAATGGGGACAGCACAGGGGGACAGTAGTACAATGGAGACAGCACACTGGGACAGTATTACAATGGGGAGAGCACAAGGGACAGTATTACAATGGGGACAGCACAGGGGGACAGTAGTACAATGGGGACAGCACACTGGGACAGTATTACAGTGGGGACAGCACACTGGGACAGTATTACAATGGGGACAGCACAGGGGGACAGTAGTACAATGGGGACAGAACACTGGGACAGTATTACAATGGGGACAGCACACTGGGACAGTATTACAATGGGGACAGAACACTGGGATAGTATTACAATGGGAACAGAACACAGGGGGACAGTATTACAATGGGGACAGCACACTGGGACAGTATTACAATGGGGACAGCACAAGGGACGGTATTACAATGGGAACAGAACACAGGGGGACAGTATTACAATGGGGACAGCACACTGGGACAGTATTACAATGGGGACAGCACAAAGGACGGTATTACAATGGGGACAGCACAGGGTGACAGTAGTACAATGGGGACAGCACAATGGGACAGTATTACAATGGGGACAGCACAGGGGGACAGTAGTACAATGGGGACAGCACACTGGGACAGTATTACAATGGGGACAGCACACTGGGACAATATTACAATGGGGACAGCACACTGGGACAGTATTACAATGGGGACAGCACAGGGGACTGCATTACAATGGGGACAGAGCACAGGGGGACAGTATTACAATGGGGACAGCACAAGGGACGGTATTACAATGGGGACAGCACAAGGGAAGGTATTACAATGGGGACAGCAAAGGGGGACAGTAGTACAATGGGGACAGCACACTGGGACAGTATTACAATGGGGACAGCACAGGGGGACAGTAGTACAACGGGGACAACACAGGGGGACAGTAGTACAATGGGGACAGCACACTGGGACACTATTACAATGGGGACAGCACAAGGGACGGTATTACAATGGGGACAGCACAGGGGGACAGTAGTACAATGGGGACAGCACACTGGGACAGTATTACAATGGGGACAGCACAAGGGACAGTATTACAATGGGGACAGCACAGGGGGACAGTATTACAATGGGGACAGCACACTGGGCTGGTATTACAATGGGGACAGCACACTGGGACAGTATTACAATGGGGACAGCACACTGGGACAGTATTACAATGGGGACAGCACAGGGGGACAGTATTACAATGGGGACAGCACAATGGGACAGTATTACAATGGGGACAGCACAAGGGACAGTATTACAATGGGGACAGCACACTGGGACAGTATTACAATGGGGACAGCACACTGGGACAGTATTACAATGGGGACAGCACAAGGGACAGTATTACAATGGGGACAGCACACTGGGACAGTATTACAGTGGGGACAGCACAAGGGACAGTATTACAATGGGGACAGCACACTGGGACAGTATTACAGTGGGGACAGCACAGGGGGACAGTATTACAATGGGGACAGCACAGGGGACAGTATTACAATAAGGACAGAGTACAGGGACATTATTACAATGGGGACAGCACAGGGGGACAGAGTTACAATGGGGACAGCACAGGGGACAGTATTACAATGAGGACAGAGCACAGGGACAGTATTACAATGGGGACAGAGCACAGGAACAGTATTACAATGGGGACAGAGCACAGGGACAGTATTACAATGGGGACAGAGCACAGGGACAGTATTACAATGGGGACAGAGCACAGGGGGACAGTATTACAATAGGGACAGAGCACAGGGGGACAGTATTACAATGGGGACAGAGCACAGAGGACAGTATTACAATGGAGACAGGGCTCAGGGGGCATTATTACTATATGGGGACACAGCAGGGGATCCTACATACAGGAAGCAACCCACATACCTACTGACCCTACTGCACATGACACAAAAATGTGGAAGGAAGTTGTTGTAAGTATGGACCCTAAGATGTTTGTCTGGCAGGCTCAGAAGAGATGAATTGTGGCTGCAAGAAATCATCATGGTGGCCTGGGCCGGATGGAGAGGAAAAGGAAAGTGACGCCTCAGATGAAAGAAGATGCCACCTGTGAGCTACTGAATGGGGGGGGGGCGCTTCTATCAAGATTCGCCCTGTAGTCAAAATAACCTAGAAACTGCCCTGTATGGGATCCCTGACAGAGCGTATGTACATACTTTACGCTCCGGCCGGGATCTCTCGCGGCGCCGCAAACAACTGACATGTCAGTTTTTTGCGGCCACTATTCAGTAAATAGCCGCAGAAAGCCCTTTCAGATAACACAATGAAGCGAGCTGCTCCGGCCGCACGCTCCATTGTGTGCAGTGGGGAGTTCTGATGCGGGAGCGCACGGATGTGCCCGCATTAGAACTTTGCGGCGCCAAAGATCATCCGGCCAGTACTGCAGTACCAGCAGCTCCGTTACCCGGCTGGGTCACGGAACGGCCGGTTTCTTACGCCATGTGAACATGGCCTTAAAGTGTACCTGTTGTTTGTAAAAACTATGTGTTCACACCTGTACTGTTCAGGAGAATGAGTTGGGAGAGAACTATGCTGCAGCGCGATCCACTCCCGCTCTGTTAGAAAAAAATTCATGCTCATAATGAAAGTCTGTGGAGCCCAACTTCATACACAGAGTGGGAAGAGGATGTGCGCCAACGCTCCACTTGTTCTCCCTATTGGCATTTGCTCTCTTCCAGAAAAAAAAAAAAGTTTTCTTCCTTCTGGAGGAGAGCTAATTCGCAAACATCATAGAGACATGTCAGAAGTTTTGATAGGTCCGAGTCTGAGTTTTCAGACCCGGACCTATCAAAACTTTTGACATGTCTCTATGGCATGTCAAAAGTTTTTACAAATGACAGGTACACTTTAAGGCTTATGGAGATGTTTGCGAATTAGCTCTCCTCCAGAAGGAAGAAAACTTTTTCTGGAAGAGATCAAATTGGTATTAGTCTGAAAATAATCCTCGATACTTCTCTTGGTCTCTTCAGTACCAAGCAGTATCCTGTCCTCCACTGATGAAGAAGAGATTCTTACTGTTCATAGCGGTGTGTGTCCTCTTGGATCTAGTGGAGATTTGTAGCCATCCGGTTTCTCATTTCCCTGTTTGGGGAAGTCAACCTTGAAGTAAGACAGACACTCTGTAAGCTTCAGCGACGGGTGGGCACTGATCCCCAACCCTTGCAGGTACCTTATGGCTTAGTATTTTGAGAAGGGCTTGTGGTGGCTCATTTCTTTTTGAAAAATATTTGCTATAAATCACCTCTTTGAGCAATTTTTGTGTAGCACACTGCACTTTTGTTTGCACTGGGGTTATAGTTATAGTGCTAAAGACGCTAATACACAGGCCGTTTTACTGTCCAACCAGGCAAACATCCCCTTGTGTAATATGGCCAATGATCAGCAGATTACTCACTTTTGACATTTAAAAAAATAAAAAATCTGTCGTCGGTTGCACACCTCAGTGTGTAATAGGTATTCTACTCACATATAACTTTTGATATGTCACTGCCCACAGTGAGACTAACAATTAATTCCATACTTGTTGTAATCTATTCAGTCTCCTTTCCCCAGTACTGAGATGCTGCTTTCTGCTGAAGACACAAAAATCTGTGTGTGAGCTTTTCTCTCTGTCTCCCCCTCCTCCCCCCTCCCTTCTGAGACGGCTGGTGTAAACAAGTGCCTGATTGACTTTATCTGCACCTCTGTAGCTTCTTTGTAATGCTGGGAGGGTTGTTTAGAAGCCAAGTTGCTGGTAGACTCACTGTGATTAATCCTCCCAGCATTATAAAGAAGCTACAATGTTCTAGATACAGCTTGCCAGGGACTTGTTTACATGGGTCGTCTCTGAAGGGAGGAGGAGAACAAGGGGGGGGGGGAGGCAGAGAGAAAAGCTTACACACAGATTTTTGTTTCTTCAGCAGAAAACAGCAGCTGAGAACTGGAGGAAGGGGACTGAATAGATAATAATAAATATGGAAAGAACTTTTAGCCTCACCATGGGCAACAACATATAAAAAGTTATGTTTGAGTGGAATATCCCTTTAACACTAAATCGACATTAACAATCCAGTAATTTTGAAATGAGCACTGATCTTGGTGATCGGCTCTTGTTTCTTCACAACTTGAGCCGTCTAGTAAAAATGTGATATAAAAAAACAAATCCCTGTTGTCTACAGGTAGATGGCTTTCTTTTGGAGAATAAAAACATAATAAAAAACTAAATAATCACTGTATAACAAACAACAAGGTCTCACTACTAGATCTCTGCCATGGGAGGTGCAGCAACACCAGAGGGCAATCACAGTATCATACAGTTCCCACTGAAATTACTGAATGAATGTGCCGGCTCTTTTAGCAAGAGGTGGTCTTTGAAGCTGCTCTCTGCCCCGGATAGAAGAGAAGACCCCCCCCCCCCCCCCCCTTCCATAAACGTGTAATCCCCTACGCCTATGCTTTGCAAAATAACCACACTCTTACAATATTATGCAAGTTCTTTTTGGTTTGTATTTTGTTTCTCTCTCCCTGAAATAAAATAGGAAGCAAAAAGGCAAAAATAAAAAATAAAATAAAACCAACAATCCGCTGAATACACAATCTCCGAAGCTGCATCTTTATGCAAACTCGACAAACCAGGTCTTGCTCAACTTTCCAACTTCTTCTTTATGGTGTTCAGAAAACAAACACCGGGCACTTTGTGAAATGCTGCACTGTGCTGCCGACCCCCCCATACTCCCCCCCCCCCCCCCTCCACCAATTTTTTTGTTTTTTTTTTTTTTTTTAGTGATTGCTTTGCTAAACAAACTCTGACTTTACACCCTTTGAGGGTCAGTGACACCCCATAATTTACAGTTTGGAATGCAGACTTCAGGGAAGGAGGATTGGGTGAAGCATGGTGTGAAGGATATATGCGCTCACATTTCACAGCCTACATAGACCGGCCCCTTTGGCTTGTTGCCTTGGTGATTTTTCTTTTGAAACTAAATAACCGGGAGGAGAAAGGACTGGGATTCATACTGACCCAGCTGTGAGATGTCACTGGCTCTCAATAGATGTTGTTATGTGCTCGGTGTGAGTGGAATGCTGTAATCTTGATCTATGTAACCGCACTTGCAAAAGCCCATTTGCATTCACTTGTATATCCGTGGTTTAACTTCTGAAATTTTTTTACTTTTTATTTTTTTTCAAAAATAATGGACATAAGTTCCTTCTTTGAGACCTGAAAGATCCAGGAGTTCAACGTTAAACCACAAAACCACTATAAATACCTTACTGTACTATCATGTTATGTAATCGGAGGCGGGTTACAAGCCGAGCCGCTATTACTCATAGTGTTGCTTTTGTTTTTCTTTCTTTTTTTTTTTTCTTCTTTTTAACAACTTGTAAAAACTTAAGCAACTTTTAGAGTTTTTTTAAAGATTTTAATAGAGAAATTCAGATCAGATCCAATTACCTATATGTTGTCATTATTGGAAAGACTCCGACTTTATTGTAGCATGCCTACCGTGGGGTAATGACCCCCGTAAAGTGTGCAAATTGCTATAAAGGAGGTCTCCATTGCAGTTTACTATATGAGTTGGCTTCACGAGAATTCCCTGGAAATTTAAAGTGTTCCTTAAACTTTTGATGCGTCATAGGGACATATCAAACATAGTTCCTATCTCCCATCGAAATCAACAAAATTTTAACATTGAAATTGTGTGGCTTTTTCTGAAGAAATGGGCCTGGATTCCACAGCAAAAACCATGCGATTATGTCAGCCAAGTGAACAAAGCCTAATAATATAAGTAGTTTGCATATTATTTGCCCCATAAAGCATTGTCTAAAACACACTAGCCCCACCCAAGTCAAGCTGTTCATAAGCAGGACTTACTATTAGTAACATACTGTAGTTAATAAGGTTGATAGAAGACAAGAGTCCATCAAGTTCCACCTACAGAAACGCTACTGTGTTGATCCAGTGGAAGACCAAAACCCCTATGAGGCAGATGCCAATTGCCCCATCACAGGGAGAAAACTCCTTCCCGACTCCAAAATGGCAATCAGAATAATCCCTGGATCAATGAATCCCCAGCAATCTAGTGCCCATAACTTAGTGTTGAATAGATTCGAGGAAACTTTCCGGGTTCAGCAACTTTTTTTAAACCTGAATTACCCGTAATCCCGTTTTACAGGACTACCTAGGGCGGCATCTAACTTCTCCACGCCCCTGGAATCAAATGCCAAATTTTCGGGTTCAGAGTTGCTGAACCATTACAGTTTTCTCAAGTCCGCTTGTCACTACTTACCATACGTTTCTGGATAAGCTACATAGTAATACAGATATAATTAGTAACTATGCAGTAAGTCCATACAGTGGAATTCTTCCATTTTGTAAAACTAGGCAGATTTGTAAACTTTTACTCCGAGGATGTTTTGGCAGACATCTTTTTTACCCGTATTACAGTTTGGCCCAACTGTAGGTCTAATGACCTGAACTTACAGCATTATAAGGATCTGTGGCCCTGCTTGGACTTGCAGCCTTAAAGCAAATTTACCATCAGTACATTCGCTTTAAGTTTTGCACACGGATAGAACGGCGCTTGCACAGGGGAAGCCGGTGCCATGGTCCTTTTTTTGAACCTGAGCCCAATTCCTGCATATTGTGCCTATTATTCCCGGTCACCTGCCCAGGCTGACGCACCTCCACCCCTCAATTCTAATGGAGCCGCGTCATAGAGTGGCAAGGGTTTCCTCCCGTCGCCAGTGCTCCCCCCCCCCGCGAATAGAACGGCGCAATATACGGGGAAAAAAATCACCATGGCACCTGCTTCCCAGCACCAGCGCTGTTCTATCCATGTGCAAAACTTAAAGCGAATGAACTGATGGTACATTCGCTTTAATACAGACAAAAATACTTGCCTGTGATCAGCTCATTGGAAACGGTAATCACAATGATTAGAGCATGGAACAATAAAGAGGTTATCTAATTTAAAAATACTTGTTGCCAATCCTGTGGAAAGGGGACAAGTATGAGATTGCGGGGGTCCAACCTTTGGGCCCCCAGGGATCTCTGTATCGGTACCCCGACTCTTGTTATAAATAGAACTGCAAGTCGGGAAACACCTTTAACCCCTTCACTTCAGCCATCTGTATATATACGTTCCTATTGCACATGCCCCGTGCGGTAGGAATGTACATATACGTTCCTGCTTTGACGGGGGTTTGTGATGAGAACGGGATCGCTGCAGGGACAGCGATCCCGCTCTCATCTGAGTGAGGCACTGGAGATAATGAGAATCAGCTGCGATCCCACAGCTGACCCCCATTAACCCCTTAGTGACCGCCGGAACGGCGGTCACTAATGGGCCGGTGTCGCCGCTATATTTCATCTCCCCCCACCGTGAATCCACGTTGGGGGAGATGAAATAGTTAAAATCAGACCCCAGACCAGCCCCCCTAGTGCCCCGGTATCTAACCCCCCCTCCCCGCGGTGGCCATCAGATCCAAGATGGCCGCCGCGATCACTGTGAACAGACTAATGTCTGTTCACAGTGATCTCTTTGTAAAAATGAATGAAAACCCCATGCTCTCCGCCACTGGAGGTAGCGGAGAGCATGGGGCAGTCATCGGGGACCCCCCCTGTGGGGTCCCGGTACAAGCGATCAGCGGTATATACTATATACCGCTGATCGCTTGTGCCATGTGCCGCCGGAACATTTTATCCCCTGTCACCATGAATGATTGGTGACAGGGGATAAAAAGTGATGTCCCCCCACCCCCCCAGTCGCCCCCCACCCCCCCAGTCACCCCCGTCCCCGAGTCACCCTCCCCTACCCCATATACTCACCTGATCCTGGAGCTCCTTCCTCCTCGGTGTCCTGGCTGGTTATGAAGTGCGCATGCGCTCCACAACCAGCCAGCTCTGAAAATTTAAAGTGACAGAGACCAATTTGGTCTCTGTCACTAAACTATTATTACTGTGATAGAAAATATCACAGTAATCATAGTAATACAGTGAAAAAGAATGTGAAAAGTACAAAAAGTGACAAACATACAAAAAAATAAAACACACACTTTCTATTATAGTAATAATTGCAGTTTACTCCCAAATTACCCCTAACTCCCCCAGATTACCCGTAACTACCGCACGTTGCCCGTAACCACCGCACGTTGACCGTAACCACCGCACGTTGACCGCAACCACCGCACGTTGACCGTAACCACCGCACGTTGACCGCAACCACCGCACGTTGACCGTAACCACCGCACGTTGCCCGTAACAACCGCACGTTGCCCGTAACCACCGCACGTTGCCCGTAACCACCGCACGTTGCCAGTGACCCCCTCCAGATTGTCCTTAATCACCCCAGATTGCCTGTAACCACCCCAAATTACATGTACCCACCCCAGATTACCTAGAAGCACTTCAGTCTATCTGTAACAATTCTAGATTGTCTGTAACCCCTCCAGGCTGCCCGTAACCACCGCAGGTTGCGCATAACCACCCCAGGTTGCCCGTAATCATGCCAGATTACATGTAACCCCCAGATTGCACGCAACCACCGCAGGTCGCGTCTGACCACCGCACGTCGCCTCTGACCACCGCACGTCGCCTTTGACCACCGCACGTCGCCTCTGACCACCGCACGTCGCCACTGACCACCGCACGTCGCCACTGACCACCGCACGTCGCCACTGACCACCGCACGTCGCCACTGACCACCGCACGTCACCTCTGACCACCGCACCTTGCCTCTGACCACCGCACCTTGCCTCTAACCACCCCAAATTGCCAGTGACCCCCTCCAGATTGCCCGCAACCACGCCAGATTACAGGTACCCACCTCAGATTACCTATTAGCACTTCAGTTTATCCGTAACCACAGCAGGTTGCCTGTAACCACCCCAGATTGTCTGTAACCACCCCAGATTGTCTGAAACCACCCCAGATTTTCTGTAACCACCCCAGACTGTCTGTAACCACCCCACGTTGCCCGTAACCACAGCAGGTTGCCTGTAACCACCCTAGATTGTCTGTAACCACAGCAGGTTGTCCGTAACCACAGCAGGTTGTCCGTATTCACCCCAGGTTGCCCGTAACCACCCCAGACTGCCCGTAACCACCTCCAAATTACCCGGAACCACCCCACATTACCTGTAATCTAATTTTTTTTATTTTATTTTAGTAACTGCGCTATTCTAATAACTATTACTAGCTATTACTAACTGTTTTGCTCCAGCAAATTGGCACTCCTTCCCTTCTGAGCCCTGCTGTGTGCCCATACAGTGGTTTATGCCCACATATGGGGTACCGTTGTACTCGGGAGAACCTGCGTTACAGATTTTGGGGTATGTTTTTCTCATGTTCCTTGTGAAATTTAGAAATTTCAAACTAAACCAACATATTATTGGAAAAATTCAAGTTTTTCATTTTTACTGGCCAATTTTGAATACTTTCTTCTAATACCTGTGGGGCCAAAATGCTCATCCTACCCCAAGATGAATTCTTTGAGGGGTGTACTTTCCAAAATGGGGTGAGTTTTGGGGGAGGTCTATTCTGTAGATATTACAGGGGCGCTGCAAATGCACCTGGCGCTCAGAAACTTCTTCAGAAAAATCTGCACGGAAAATGCTAATTGGCGCTCCTTCCCTTCTGAGCCCGGCTGTGTGCCCATACAGTGGTTTATACCCACATATGCGGTACCGTTCTACTCAGGAGAACCTGCGTTACAGATTTTGGGGTGAATTTTCTCTCCTGTTCCTTGTGAAATTGAGAAATTTCAAACTAAAGGAACAAATTATTGGAAAAATTCGAGTTTTTCATTTTTACTGTCTACTTTTGAATACTTTCCTCTTATACCGGTGGGGTCAAAATGCTCACCACACCCCAAAATGAATTCTTTGAGGGGTGCACTTTCCAAAATGGGGTGACTTATGGCGAGATTTTACTCCGCTGCCACTACAGGGGCTCTGCAAACGCACCTGGCACTCAGAAACTTCTGCAGCAAAATCTGCATTGAAAAAGCTAATTGGCGCTCCTTCCCTTCTGAGCCCGGCTGTGTGCCCATACAGTGGTTTATACCGACATATGAGGTACCTTTTTACTCAGGAGAACCTGTGTTACAAATTTTGGGGTACTTTTTTTCTCTTGTTCCTCGTGAAATTGAGAAATTTTAAACTAAAGGAACATATTATTGGATAAATTCGAGTTTTTCATTTTTACTGTCTACTTTTGAATACTTTCCTCTATTACCTGTGGGGTCAAAATGCTCACCACACCCCAAAATGAATTATTTGAGGGGTGTACTTTCCAAATGTGGTGACTATGGGCGAGATTTTACTCCGCTGGCACTACAGGGGCACTGCAAACACACCTGGCGCTCAGAAACTTCTTCAGCAAAATCTGCATTGAAAAAGCTAATTGGCGCTCCTTCCGTTCTGAGCCCTGCTGTGTGCCCATACAGTGGTTTATGCCCACATATGAGGTACCTTTTTACTCAGGAGAACCTGCGTTACAGATTTTGGGGTGAATTTTCTCTCCTGTTCCTCGTGAAATGGAGAAAATTCAAACTAAAGGAACATATTATTGGAAAAATTCGAGTTTTTCATTTTTACTGTCTAATTTTGAATACTTTCCTCTAACACCTGTGGGGTCAAAATGCTCATCCTACCCCAAGATGAATTCATTGAGGGGTGTACTTTCCAAAATGGGGTGACTTATGGGGGGTTTTCTCTCTGCTGACACTACAGGGGCACTGCAAATGCACCTGGCGCTCGGAAACTTCTTCAGCAAAATCTGCAATGGAAAAGCTAGATGGCGCTCCCTTCCTTCTGAGCCCTGCTGTGTGCCCATACAGTGGTTTATGCCCACATATGGGGTACCGTAGTACTCAAGAGAACCTGCGTTACAAATTTTGGGGTGCGTTTTCTCTCATGTTCCTTTTGAAAATGAGAAACTTAAATCTAAACGTATATATTATTTTTTTTACGGCCTAATGGTGAATACTTTCCTCCAGCCCCTGTAGGGTTAAAATGCTCATTATACCCCTAGATTAATTCTTTAAGGTGTCTAGGTTCCAAAATGGGGTCACTTATCGGGGGTTTCCAGTATACAAGCCTCCTAAATCAACTTAAGAAAAGAACTGGTCCCTAAAAAAAAATCAGTTTTGGAATTTGCTGATAAATTTCTAAGCCCTGTAACACCCTAAAAAAGTAAAATATGTTTTTGAAATGAAGCCAGAATAAAGAGGACATATCGGTAATGTGACTTAGTAACTAATTTATGTGATACGACTTTCTTTTTTAGAAGCAGAGAATTTCAAAGTTCATAAAATGCTAATTTTTTCAATTTTTCATGATATTTTGATGTTTTTCACAAAAAACACACAAAGTAGTGACCAAATTTTGCCACTAATTTAAAGTGCCATATGTGACGAAAAAACAATCTCAGAATCGCTAGCATACGCTAAAGCATCACTGAGCTATAAGAGCATAAAGTGAAATAAATAGATCTAATAAAATAATAAAATTACAATATGAAAAATAAAAGATGATAATAAGTATAGTAACAATAATAGAATAACAGAATTTGACTTTGCTATGGCTCAGCTGTTGTATAATCTACACTGAGGCTCCGCCATAGGCAGTAGTGCAGGGTGTTTTTCCCATTAGGGTATATGAATGACTGGGAGAGCCAGGAGTGACTCAGTGACTAATGACACATAATGAAAACAATAATATTGAGTATTAAAGGGAAGGGGCTCTTTAAAACTAAGTCGTGACCTTGGGCAAGTCATTTTATCTCCACTTGCCTTAGGCATCAAAACAGAAGTAGTAAGCTTGTCTGGGGGAGAGCGTCTGCACAGTACAGTGGTGTTTGTTATGTTTTAGACTGTTCTCGGTTTGGTCGGGAGAAGACTTTTAGCTGTGTGAACATTGCCGGCTTATCTTTCAAAAACACTAATGGAATGGTGACCTTTCATCTCTAAGCTGGAGTTTAATTCCTGTTACAGTATCAACTTTTCTTCCATTAAGATCAGAGGGTCCTGTTTTCTGAGGGTTTTTTTTTCCTCAAGGGTCTACTGCGAATTAGAAAATATTTGCTGCTAATATTGTTTATTGCGCTAATGCGCTAACATAAACCAATGACTTTGACTATAATTTCAATTAAACTTAAATTGAATTGTCACAATGGGCCGCTTCCAGATCAGTGGTGAGATCCACTGCTAATCTGGAACTTCGTGTCTCCATGGATATGGAGATATAAAGAGGGGTCACATACATTACCGACTCTGAATCTATGCGTCTCTCTCATGCGTCTCTGAATCTATGGAGACTAGGGATGAGCGAATAGTGAGATATTCGAATATTCGATATTCGTACAAATATCCCGCGAATATTCGAATATTCAATCGAATATTCGATCCCATTAAAGTCTATGGGAACAAGTATTCGATTAGTGAAAAACATCTATTTGACCATTTGGATGGTAAAACCGGAAGCTGGGGATTTGAACGCTTATCGAATATTTGTTGAATAATCGCGGGATATTCGTACTAATATCGAATATTCGAATATCTCACTATTCGATCGAACAGTATTTGCTCATCACTAATGGAGACCCGAACTTCCAGATTAGTAGTGTATCTCGCCGCTGATCCAGAAGCGGACCATCATGACAGGTACACTTTAACTTTGTGTATGCCCAATAGAGGATGTAGACAAATATGGGATCTATACGTTGTCTAATAGCCCTATTTCACGGAACGATTATCGTTCATAGACTCGCTCCAACGACCACTCGTTAACGAGCACTTAACGATTTTTTTAAGCGAACGATAACACATAATACGTGTGGGAACGTGAACGATATCTGAAGTGTAACGATTTTTTTGCGGTCGTTACATCGTTACATGGTCGTTTAAAACGTGGGAAAATGTAGGTAGACATTTCAAGAACGACTGAAAGATTTTTTATTCAATGAAAAGATTAGCGAATTATTGTTGAAAGACCAACAATTTTTTTTCGACATGTTGAAAAAAAATAGTGAACGACTCAACGACGATTTCGCTGTTGTTGTTCGCTCGTTTACAGCTATTCCACAGAACGAATATCGTTAACGATCGGTCGTTTGAACGATTTTATGAACGATAATTGTTCGAAAAAGTTCCGTGGAGTAGGGCCTTTAGCCCAAGAGGGGTTATAGGCAATGCAAGCACTAGGCTCAGACTAGGGCCACCGAACAATGAACAGTTCATATTAGGGTGAAGTTCTATCATGATCTGGAACAACCTTTTTACAGCTCATGATAAAGTCTTCTCACACAAGCAACAAGTCTTTACACTAGGAAAGTCCCCACTAGTGAGTGGGTCTCTCCCAGTGGATTTATATTTCCCACCGAAGATAAGGTAGCTCATAGATCTAACCAACTCTAGCCATAGTGTATTGCTAGATTGGGCATCTATCTCACGTTTTAGGACCCAATGAGTTCATTGCAACGTCCCCAGGTTGTCGATACGCCCAGACTTAAGGTGTCTATATACCTTATCCTAAAGGGTTTTTGGGGGTTTCTCAACTGTCCACCGATAGATGATATTGGCAGAGAGAAAGGTCAAGTGTGTTATATTTGCAATAGGCAATCCTATTTGTTTAGATGGGATAAGTTGCCCTTCCCAATAGGAAAAACATGAATGGTCGTCCAAGAAGAGAGAAAACTTTCTGTTGGACAATATTTTGGCCAGCAGTTATTGAAAATGTATGGGCACCTTTACAGTCATCCCTAACTCAGGCACTATAGCGCAGCATCGTCATGTCTCTGCCTTAGAGACCTCCTTTCCTGCTTCCCACGGAGCACGGTTACAATGCCACAACTCTACCCATGTGATATTAAACAGGGTTCCCAAGCAACACAAAAATATATTCAAAAATGGATGCTATTGCAAGGCGGAGAAAAGTGTTACCGTCACCATGACAATTCAATTAAAAACTTTTCACACAATAAAGTGTAACAATTAGTTAAAGTGATACAACATTTAGCAAACTTTATAGAGAAGAGGAGTAGAGATGAGCGCAACATGAGCATGTTGGATTTGATTACCGGTGGCTAAAGAAGTTGGTTGCAACCCTAGGGTGTCTGGTAAAACAATACAGCCTAGGGCCTATGGTTGTATGCATGTTTTCCAGGACTCCCTAGGGTTGCATCAAACTTCTTCAGCCACCGGTATTCAAATGACTTGAGCATGCTCACGTTGTGCTAGAAAGGGCCCCGATCCCTCGTTCCCGTAATCTAGTGCAGTTCATGGAAAGAGTGGAACTTCGCCCCCCCCCCTATGAGAACAGAAGATAAATAGCTCAAAATGTGAGGTAGATCCCGTCTCGCTTTATTCCTTTATGATATGCATAACTATACTTCATATCCTGCCCACGGACTGAACTTGAACGTCGGCCTGCCGGGAACTTTACTGACAGTTTTATAATTTGAATTCATTTGTGTCTTTCCTCCGCTAGCTCTGGCATATTTTAAGCCCTTTCTATGAGAACCATACATAACAAGCATGGCTCTTATACTCGCAGGCATATCTGTCAACTCTTACAGTCTCATGAGGGTGTGGTTGATGAAACCGATCACGATTACATACCGGGAATGCAAACATAACTTATGGCGTGTTACAGAGAGTGGAAATACATAGAAATATCGTCCTATAGGGAGACGGCTTAGAAAAGCTTCGTTGTCAGCAGGCTCACATATCTTACACATGTACAAAAACATGACGGTGATTATAAAAGAGCCTCTGAACCCGCAAGGGATTCTGGGTAATGACAAGTTCAGCAGGAGGTTAAATCATACTTGGCAAAAACTGATTCCTGATAAATAAGCTCAATGGCGATCCTGATTGTATCCAATTAACTTGTCTCTTTTTTCAATATTCTTTTAAAGCAAAAACCGACCATACTAAAAAAAAATTAAAAAAAATCAAAAATCATCATTCCAAACATACATCGAAATAAGTGTTTTTTAAAAAAAAATGCAAAATCACGATGACATTTCAAGTTGAGCTCCAATTGTTAAAATATTTGCAGTCATCTATGCAAATCTTGGCGCTCTCTTCCCTTGTCTGACCGCTTACTGAACTTTGGAGGACCTGGTAGGATAGAATAAACATTTATTCTGCTACATCGAGGATATTTTTCTCATGAAAAGGCTTAAAAAAAGTTGGAAATAAAGAAAGAATTTGGATTTCGTGTTTAACCCCTTTCTGTAGAAGATCTGTAGGAATTTTTTTTGTAGGAATTTTATTGATATTTTACCAGGCTAAAATTCTCAAAAAGTTGCATATTGTTAATCCATGAGGGTGGTTACTATGAGTTGAAGTAAAAATTTGGCAATCCCATTGGTAATTTGGGATCGCAATATGTTGTTGTGCTATTCCACCCGGCAAAAGCCCAACATATAAGTCCTGAACAATGGCCAAAATATGATACTTTTGGCCCCTGCTGGATAAATGGGGCTCTATGGATCTCTTTTATTCATGTGCCGATACCTACCGAAAGCTGTGACCTATCAGACACTATGACCTACCAAACACTGTGACCTATGGGACACTGGGACCTACCAAACACTGTGACCTATCGGATACTATGACCTACCGAACACTGTGACCTATGGGACACTGGGACCTACCAAACACTGTGACCTATGGGATACTATGACCTACCGGACACTATGACCCACCGAACACTGTGACCTATGGGACATTATGACCTACCGAACACTGTAACCTATCGGACACTATGACCTACCGGACATAGTAAATCTACTTTTATCTTTTACTGTGTGCGTCATCTTAACATAATTTTTTTTTCCCAAGATGACAACATAGCACCTCTTCCATAGAATAGGTGCCAAGTGATCCCCAGAGGTCCCTTTTTGAATGGAGCAGAGGGTGAGTAAGCACTATTCAGCTTCATTCAAACTCTATAAGACGGTCAAAGAAAGTCATGTCCAATGCTCAGCTATCTTCACAGTCCTACAGAGTTTGAACAAACCAACAGTGTGTATGCTTGACCGCCACTCAATTCAAACACCCAGGAACCCATGATTGGTCAAATCCCCACCAACCAGACATTTATTCCTTAAGCTTTGATTAAGGTGGATAAATTCCTTAAATATTATGCACTCTCAAAGGAATAAATGCAAATATTCTGCTCTTATTTTTTAGAGCTTACTGTAGCAGTTTTAGAACCTAAAGGAGTACCCCGATTGACAGAACAATTGGAGTTACCGCTTAAATAGTGTGACAATCTCATACTTCTTAGACATTGTTTGCTTTATTTCACATCGATAGGGGAACAGTAAAGCCTAACTGAACCCAGCTCACTGTCCCTGCCTACTTGTGCGTACTGCCCTAGGCGACTGACCCCAACTGGATGACGCTGCCAAGTTCAAGGTCAGTCAAGGAGGATAGGCAACAGTCCATGTCAGCAACAAATGGCACAAATCAGAATCCAGAGCCGAAGTCAAATAACAAGCCAGGGATTAAAAGCGGAGCTGTGCAGAGTAGTTGGATTTGGACTTTGGAAACCCCTAGCGGGCTGTTTCCCTGGGTCTAATTGCAACTGCAGAGAATTGCCAATTGCAGAGCATTGATCCCTGCAAGCTGCAAGCTTGACAGGTAACTGAGTTGTGACACTTGGTCTCTGGGAGATCTCGTTTGACTACTCATAGTAGGGAAGAAGGATTCCACCTCCTTAAAGGGCTTTTTTTTTTAGCAAAACCGACCAAAAAGTTGGTACTAACACCCAGAGTGGGTACTAATATCCAGCAGTCCTACGAATCATCTCCTCAGTGTCCGCATTACTCGGTGAATGGGGCTGAAAGCAGTAAGCTCATCTTGTAGTGGTGGCGACGCGGAATGGCAGGTCAGCTCCCGTTCAAGTAAATAGC
This sequence comes from Dendropsophus ebraccatus, assembly GCF_027789765.1. NCBI lineage: Eukaryota > Metazoa > Chordata > Amphibia > Anura > Hylidae > Dendropsophus > Dendropsophus ebraccatus. The sequence goes on along the minus strand of NC_091468.1, from coordinate 16,878,256 downwards.
AGCCAAGCTGCAATATCTAGATGTGGCCACTACATAGGGAACAGAGCCAACTGCTTCTGGTCTTGCTCAGTGCATAGTGCGGCCACCGAACAGATGATCAATGACTAATAACCGATCCTGCAGATAGCTCATCAGTATGTTTTGCCCGGAGAACCCCTTTTAAGGAAAATATAGTTACCAAAGCCAATCTACACATCATCCCAGCAGGAAATTTTGCAAATCATCATAATATACTTGAATTCTTCTTTCGGCCATGTTCACATAATGATTTTCAAGGGCCATTATTTTAAATAAAAATGGGGGCCATTATTTAAGTAAAAAAAAAAAAGTGTGTGAACATGGCCTTAAAGTGTTATTGGTTTTTGATTGACTGCTCTAAGTGTGAATGATTACTTACTATTATCTCTAATATTAATGTGTTAATTTCACTAAACTTTGCATCACGGTTTTTCGCTCGCCTTGTAAAAATCCTGCGGTTTCTCGAATAAGCAATCTGGATTGCAAAACAATTTGATGGCTTGGAAACACAGATGGTTGTATTTTCATCACAATTTCATATAATTTAAATTCCAGTGACTGGTTGGAGCTTTGAAGAAGGAAGGAATATCTGGTATTGGGGAACTCAAACGTAAAATGTCATATACAGTAATGTTGATTAAATTTTACAATAATTTAATAAAAAGGGAAAGTTTAATTTAGTTTGTATTCGTAATTAAGTTTTGTACGCATTTTTTTTATTATTTAATTTTGTTCCTATTTTCTTCATTAAATGTGCATTTTCCCCATTTCTTCTACTCTCTGTTATTTTCTATGTTTTTTTCATGTATTTTTATTTATTTCTGTTATTTAATTTTCTGTGTTTATTTTTAACACCATTCAGTCTTTATTTCTTCTTTTATGTGCATTGTTTTATTTCATTTTGCACCTCTTTTATTTCTTTTTGTGTTTATTTTTACATTTTCATTTAATCTTTGGGTATTTTTCATTTCTTTTAGATGAATTATCTACTCAGTTGTAAAACTTCAAAATGTCATCCTTTAATAAGTTTTATTTGCCTGTATGTGCATTTTTATTTTGCATTTGATTTCATTTTTTATTTCATTGTATCTATATTTGTATTTCAGTTTGTGTGTTGTTTATTGTTTCATTTCATTCTGAATAGTTCTTGTTGTTGTTTATTGCTTTATTTCATTCTTTGTATTTTTGGGGTATTTTTTTATGTGTTATTTCATTCTATGTACTCTTGACGTTTTTTAATTTTTTATTTCATTTTGTATATTTTTTGTTGTTCTTTATTATGTTATTATGTGTATTTTTTTTGGTTGTTTCTTATTTTATTCTATTCTGTGTATTTTCTTGTTTTTTATTGTTTTACTTCTTTCTGTGTATTTTTTGTTGTTTTCTATTATTTTATTTTATTATGTGTATTTTTTTTTGCTTTTTTTTTCATTCTGAGTATTTTTTTTTTTACTTTTTATTATTTATTACATTCTGCGTGTATTTTTTTAATTTTTTTTTCAATCAGTACTATTCTTTCCTTCCCTAAGCCAGTCCCAATACAGTTCACTATATTATTATCTTTTGGGAGTTTTAGGAACTTCCATTGCACGCCTAAGTTTCTAATCCAATTTAGTGTGATAGTTAGTTGGAATCCCTTAGAGGCCTGTAGTTCACTCATTCTCCCACAGTGCTGAGATTTCCCTTAGCCCAGCTGGCAGGAGATTTTAGAAAAAAAAAAAAAAAAAGAATCTCAGGGGGAAGGATCTGCGACTTGAATGAGGCCTTTTGTCCGAGCCTCTATGAAGCCAGATTATTTATGCATTGCAGAACACAGTTTTAAAGCTCTGAATTAGGCCCTCATTGTGCACAGAGGACAACATAGGTTTGAAAGTAAAAGAATTCCCATTTCCATCACAGGGACAGTCATATAATGACTAAAAGAATTCCGAATTAAAGAAAATGTAATTAAACAGTATTTTGCAGTTCGCCCCGCATGGAAGTTATCTCTGGTATTCATAAAGTGATTCTTTGACATTTTTTCACAAGATCTCTCCATAGGTGGCTGCTCTTTGAAAATTTTCCAATCCTGTCTCAGTAACCAGGTTACATTCCCTTGTCCCACTTCACTAAATGGGAAACCTCATTTCTAACTTCAGAGCGCTAATAGGCGTCACGAAATCCATTGCTCTTTAATCCTCATTATTGGTTCTTTTTTTTTTTTCCCCCTAAATGCTTCAATAAATATTGATCGTCCTGCTAACACGTAATTTCCCACTGAACCGACTAGATGAAGGGTTTTGTACAAAATGTGTTAAAATGAGAATAAGATTATTACCATAAGAAAAGCGAGATTAGATGTATGAGATACGTGACGGGTTTCAATCGAAATAGACAGTTATTCTATATTTAATTAATTTAATTAATTCATTTTTATTTTATTTTATTTTATTTTTCATACAATTTTGTATCAGGTTTTTAATGTAAAGGAACATGTCATCACTTTCATGCTGCCCGAACCATGAGTCATTGAGGCAATCCTTGGTGTCTTCTCCCCTCCCCATCAGCCTTGATTGACAAATCTCTAACAGGGCTATCAGAGAAAGATCTATCAACAAGACTGGTGGGGTGGAGAGAAGCTTGGGGGCCACCCCCAATGACTCATGGGTCAGGCAGCATGAAAGTAATGGCAGCTTCTCTTTAAAGGGGGTTTCTAGGATTAGAAAAACCACAGCTACTTCACTGCAAAAACAGCGTCACCTCTGTCCTCGGGTTATGTGTGGTATTATACAAATCAGCTCCGTTCACTTCAATAGAGCTGAAAAACTGCACCCAAAGAGAGGACAAGAGTGGTGCTGTTTTTGGGGAAAAAAGTGGTCATGTTTTGCTAAGCCTGGATAACCCCTTTTTTTACTTTTTTTTGTGTAAATCTTTCCAGTATTAAAAATCTTATATATAACTAGAGATGAGCCAACCGGGTTCGAGTTCAAGTCCATCCGAACCCGAACGTTCGGTATTTGATTAGCTGGGGCTGCTGAAGTTGGATAAAGCTCTAAGGTTGTCTGGAAAACATGGATACAGCCAATGACTATATCCATGATTTCCACATCGCCTTAGGGCTTTATCCAACTTCAGCAGCCACCGCTAATCAAATGCCGAAAGTTCGGGTTCGGATGGACTCCAGCATGCTCCAGGTTCGCTCATCTCTATATATAACCCTTATTTTTTTATGTTGTCTTTTCACTTTCTATGCTGAGCTTTGGATGTAAAATGTACATGAAAATGGTGTCAGTGTCACTAAATACAGGATTTTTATGAAAACAAGGGAGAAACAGCCTTTACACAAGTTCTTTTACAGAATCCACATGATAAAACCCTCATGTGAATGAGCTGGTGGTGATGTGTTGGTGAAGCTCACAGATAGAGATGAGCAAACTTTTAAAAAGTTTAGTTTGGCAGATTTGCTGAACCTCAAATGAACCTCACTAAAACAGTTAAACTGGCCATGGTGCTGTCCCATATCAACCAGCCAGTAATTGGCTCGTGACAAGAGTGACAGCCCGCTCAGCTTATTCAGTCAGTAATTGGCTGAGTTGGAGACTGACAGCCCGCTGGCCTTGGCACTGTGCTGTCCTAGTCAGTCAGTGATTGGCCGAGCAGGCTGTCAGTCTCCCACTCAGCCAATTACTGACTGAATAAGATGGGACAGCACTGTGGCAAGTGACTGGCTGAGCAGGCCGTCACTCTAGAGACAAGAGTGACAGCCCGCTTAGTCAATCGCTGCCGGGGCACTGTCCCATCTCAGTCAGTCAGTGACTGAACAGGCTGTAGATGGCTGAAGACTCAGAAGACCTGGAGGAGGACATCGGGGGAGTATGGACAGGTTAGAAAACACTTTTTTTTTTTTTTTTTTTTTTTTTTTATGTGCGGCCGCATTTTCCCAAACTTCTTCTCAACTTTGCAAAAAGTTTGGTTCTGTAGCAAATCAAAATTTTTGCAAAGTTTGTAACAAAGGTTATAATACAATATAATGCAGTTCAACTGCAATCTCAAGAGAGTATTAACAGTTGGTCTCCACTGAGCATGCAAGCAAGGGGGATTGTGGGAAAGGGTGCTTTGTGTTGTATGGCAGCAACAGTTTAGAGAGGAAATCAGGAAGTAATCAGATCCAGGGTGGAGAAGAACAGTACAGCGGTGAAAGTTATTTTACAAAAAACAGCAGATTCATATTTCTTTACATATGTGTATGTGGTAAACGTCTGATTTAACCAACTTTGTTTCATGCCCACTATATCACTATAATCAAAGGTTCTAGAAATAGAAAATTCCATAATACAGTATGCGTCGTGGCTGCAGCGGTAATCCGTGCTCTGAGCTGCCGCTGCTGCTGTTCCCCCCACTCTCAGCTGACGCCAGTCCCCACGTCCCCCCCTGGCCACCGCTTCTGCCGTTAGTCCCCACGTGCAGGGGTCTGGCACTGCTGTTTCCGCACTCGTGCTTGCTCTCTCTGGCGTCCTCACTATCGGCTTGTGCGCCCCCACGCTCTGGGGCGGGCGCCGGTCCTCTGTGTTTTAAAGGGACTGTGCGTTCCTAATTGGTAGTTGCACTACACCTCCCTCTAAATTCCTGCCCTATCCTTAGTGTTGGAGCCTCTGCATGCTTCCCATAGTGTGTGGTCCCAGCTCACTGTGTTTTCTGCCTGTGTGTCCAGCCCTTTGGCCCTAGCCATTCCTGATTCCAGCTACTTGTCTGTATGTCTGGTTGCTGCTGAGAGTCCTGCTGAGCCCTAGCCTGTCTGTCTTCTACTGCACCTTGTTCGCTGCCGCCACTAGCAGCGAGGCTAGAGGAAGCGAGCTGGAGGTCTCCTGCTGCAGCAAATCCATCCCGCCTTGCAGCAGGTCCTGGTGAAGACCAGCGACCCCTTAGACTCAGCTCCCTGGTGTGGCTTACGTCATCGCTAGTGGTGGTATAGCAGATCCACGAATCCAGCCATTACAGCATGCAATATAAATTTCAATGAAATCCTGAGTTGCCTTTGACCACTGAGGCAAGTGTTTGGCTGCAGCATGCAGTGGTATACACTCCGGCCGGGATCTGTAGGGGGGCCGTAGAAAACTGACATGTCAGCTTTCTGCAGCAGCTATTCAGTGAATAGTGGCCGCAGAAAACCTTGTCAGTGCACACTATGGAGCGAGCGGCTTAGGCCGCACCCTCCATAGTGTGCAGTAGGGAGTTCTGATGCAGGCGTGCATGGATGCGCCCACATCAGAACTCTGCGGCACTAAAGATCATCCGTCCGATACTGCAGTAGTGGCCAAGATGATCTTTTCTGAGACGGATCACGGAATGGCCGGTCTCTTACGAGGTCTGAACATAGCCTTAGTCTGCAAAATAAATATTAATACTCAAATGACATTAACAAAAACAAACAAAAACTTGGGCTTTGTATTGTCCATATGTCCATATACACATGCTGTACCCTTTAACCAGTTAATACTAAACTTCAATGCATTTCTTCTTGGCTGGTATATAAATTTCCTTTGATCAGTTTTATATTAGCCTTACATTTATGTTTTTTCAGTGATGAAGCCACATTGGAATTTGCTATCTAAAATAGAAGATGGTAAAAGACGAGATGTGTAATGTGGAGTTTCCAAATTCCTATAAAATGCGAATAAAATGATTCTCCACTTACAACATATAAGATAAAACTGAGCATCCTCAGACCTTTAAATGTATCAAGACTAAAAGGTCTTTTATATGTGATTTTTAGCAAAATGGGACAATTATTATTGATCGGTAAGTGAATTAGCAAAGAATCATTATTCACCTGATCACTGGGATCAAATGGCTCATAAAAGGGTAGTCTGAACAAAATGATATAAAAAAAAAGCAGGCAGTGCTTTATAAAAACACAATGAACTTGAGCTGGCAATAAATTATGCTTTTAAAGGGGTAGACTGGGCAAAAAAAACCAGAGGTAGAGGAGACATAATAAACAAGTTATACAGTACTTACCTGCTCCTGTTCCATCCACTGGTCTCCTCTATTTCTTGATTTTTGTGACACTATGGGGAAGATTTATCAAACATGGTGTAAAATGAAACTGACTCAGTTGCCCCTAGCAACCAATCAGATTCCACCTTTCATTTTCCAAAGAGTCTGTGAGGAATGAAAGGTGGAATCTGATTGGTTGGTTGGGGGCAACTGAGCCAGTTTCACTTTACACCATGTTTGATAAGTCTCCCCCTATGACCCTACTGGCTGTGACCTGATTGAAGAAGGAAACCGTTACAGACACTGATTGGCTGAATGGACAGTTCCTTTGGGCCTGTGATGTCACTAGAACTGGGAGATAAAAGAGACCAGTTAGGGCATTGGAACAGGTAAGTAGAAGAGTGCACTCACATGTTCCGTGAATGTGGTCCAAGCACAGGAGATGTGTAACGGACTGGATTTATGAGCTTCCCGTCGGCTGTATGAGTACAGTACAACAAAGATTTATACACTTGTGGCACATCCGGCATCATAATGATACATGATGCTGAAAGGTTAGTGAATTGGTCCATTGCACATCTTTTGTGAAAGGGCAATATTCATGGAAAGTGTGAATGCGCCCTCATACTTACCTGTTCCAATGTCCCAGCTGGTCTCCTCTCTCTCCCGGTTCTGGAGATGCCACAGGCCCACAGGAACTGTCCATTCAGCCAATAAGTTTCTGCAGTGGTTTTATGATTAAGTCACTGAAGGGTTACGAGCAGAAGGGCCATAGTGTCACAAAAATCAAGAAATAAAGGAGACTAGTAGGGGGAACAAGAGTAGAGATGAGTAAACCAGACGGATTTCTGGTTCGTTTGAATCAGAAATCTCGGCGGCTGACTCCCGCTGTCTGTCGGCTCCGTGCAGTGGGTGGATACATCGTAAGGAACGCCTAGAAAACTGGGATACAGCCAATGCCAATGAAATACTTAACCCATTGAAAGTTATAATATAATGCAGTTCAACTGCAATCTCCAGAAGGTATTGGCAGTTGGTCTCCACTGAGCCTGCAAGCAAGGGAGATTGTAGGAAAGTGTTCTGTTGCATGGCAACAACAGTTTTGAGGAAATAGGAAAGTGATCAGATCCATGGGGGAGATGAACAGTATAGGGATGAAGTGACTTTACTAAAAAACGCACATTCATCTCTTTACATACTGTATGTGTATGTGGTACACATCTGATTTTACCAACTTTGCTTTGTGCCCCTTTAAGTATTAGCTGACAAATGCTATCTCTATAAGCAATGGTTTTAGAAAAAAATATTCCATAATACGGGATGCAATAGAAATTTCAATGAAACTGGGAGCACAAGGAGTTGTACATGACTGTGTAGTACTGACTATGGCCCGGAAAAGCTTTGTTTGGAGCCCTAAGGATGACGTAAGTCTAAAAAAATGACATCTAAATTTGGCTTAGTTGCATCGAGGATCCCGATCCTGAAGTAGGATAACAGTAAGAGTAGGAGTGACAATCTGTACATCTATGACCAAAAAATAAAAAACCTAAAAAAAACCCACCAGCCTTATAGACAAAATAACACTTCTTCAAGCAATCTACCGCTATTATCAGGGCCAGGATGGCTATTCACTCATGCAGGCAAGATTTGCCATATTGATTTTTTCCAAGTCTTTTTGAGGAAGTATTTTTTTTATCTTCTTTAATCAAGTCTATCGGGGGAGAACTATCTGGTTCAGTGAAAAACATCTAAAGGGGGCTTAAAACCTAAACTCGATCTCAACTTTATGGTTTGGTTCTTTTGTGTTTTTTTAATCCCATGCTTCAGTTCACCTAGTCTCATTTTCAATGGCACTGCAGGATCACAACTCCCATTAAAACAGTATATCCACCATTTATAGCCGTGTTTAAGGGGCAATGAAAAATTCAAAGCTCTTTGTCAGATCTGAAAAAGCCATTACAATAAGCCATGTATGTAGAAGAGTTCTCATCCCAACGAGGAAAACAAGTTGGTAATCACACATAGTACTGTCATGTTGGATCCACTTTCATAATAGATATTCATAAGATATACAAGACCGCATTGATTTCGATTAGTAGTCACCAGGTTTCTATTAGGGCTTTCTTTAAATCTTATCTTATATAGACTCAACATAGGATGGCCAATAGACTCAACATAGCAATGGCCAGTCATGTGTCAACAGCCTATAGCTATTAAACATGGCATGGGTGCATGGTTTTGTATGCATGTGTTGATATGGAGAGACTACCGCCATCCAGTCTCAGAGGGTATACTTCCAACACACGCAAAGGATGAAGGGAGCGATGGAGAGCAGAACAGATAAAACCTTTAAGCTGGTCATATTTACGCTGAAGGCTTGTTTGGCTGACAGCTATGGCTCTTGAGCCCTCCACGCATACACATGCATGCTAACCTGGGGCAAGCATTCATTTGTTTTTAATAGCAGGAGCAAAGAAAGCCTCTTCCAGACACCTTTGATGGCAACTTATTTTCCCCAAAAACAAAAAGTTCAGGTACTTGAAATCCAGCATGGCCGATCCTTCTCCCCTCCCCCCCCCCCCCCCCCCAGCATCTACTATCTGGATAGAGTCTTGAGGTCTATCCTACCAAAAACAGCAGGTTTGACTAACATGTCTAACGTATAGGCAGTTTTACTGTCAATAAAGTCAAAAACTCTTATAGAGAGCTAATAAGGCAGGTATGAATACAGCTTTTTGGAGTCCCATAACAAAAAGAGTCTCCAAATTTGGTGTTGGGTGTTCTACCCAAGACACAAGTGCATCATCATTGGGCCAATCCCCCACCATCTTGTCCTCTAACAATGACGTTCTTTTGGAGAAGAAAATCCAGCAAAAGGTCTCATTATCCAGTAATCTGTAATGGCTGGAGCCAAGTGGATGTGCGTAACCTCCAGAAGCTATGGTGGTAAGCCGCACCAGGGAGCGCTGGTCTTCACCAGTGCCCACCGCAAGGTGGGGTTGCTACCCCTGGCGTGACTTGCTTGTGTCCTTGGCAAGGTGTGGCAAGATACAGAGATGTGAGTCTAAAACAAGGACAGGCAGTCAGGCCAAGGCAGGTGGCAGACAGGAACGGAGTCAAGGATGTGAGCAAAAAGGACTGCTATACTAAAACGAACTTAGGAACTAGGAACGCTGAGCACTATAGATCCGGCAACATGGGACAGGAAGGAGCAGACTTTATTAAGAGGCCAATAATGAGGGCACTTACCCTTTAAGACATAGCAGAACCCGCGCATGCGGGGACCAGAGGTGAATCGGGGCACAGATCAGGCACCAGGAGCAGGGAAGTAAATGGGCCAGAGCGCGAGCCGCAGCGGGAAACATGCAACAGCTGGCGAGTAAGCGAGAAGGGGCGCAAACCGCATGCGCGGCCGTGTTAAAATCAAAGAAATAAGACCAATAGAGATGGGTGCAATTTAAACAAGCCCAGGTCTGATCGTTTGGCATTTTTGAGTAATGGTGGCTGCCTTCAACTTCTTCTGCCACCGTTATTCAACTGCTAAACAACCGGATTTGAGCATGCTCGAGATGCGCTCATCTCTGTGGCCCCTGTCTGATCTCCCAAACAGCCCATAGCAGATGCCTGGTCTACCTCCTTGGTATGTCTACCCTTGGCCCAAGTCTACATTTATTAAATACTAAATACTAAGCTCTTCTCCAGAATTTACCTTGAACTATACATATAATCTTTTCCTCTTGCTAATACTATAAAAGACAACTGTTTATGCAAAATGTCACAACTCACTAAAGGTAATAAAACCCAGCACATTGCAGAAGCGGCGAAAGCCGAGTCATCTCTGAATGATGTTTGTCCGGTAGATGTAACAGTCACTTGATCCCACATTGCACTTTATCATTTCAGTTATACTTGTCTCCTCTCCGTGTGTCTGCTCTTAGCCGTTACAATCTATCTTGGGGAAGTGTCGCACACACACTGTGTGGTTTTCAAGGTTTAACGGACACAGCTGTTGACTGTGCTAAGAACCCGAATGTTCTCCTCGGCAGCATTCAAGAAATCCCTCAAGTTTTAAAAGTCTGAGGCAATAATCAGACATAACAATAAAACTTTAGTCATGCATGTGGTTTTTTTTCCCAGTTTCATATCACATTTCAGAATATGTATAGCACATGTTCCTATATTTACAACACAGAGCATATCCAAGGAATACTTGGCCCTGAGGCCGCAGCTCATGGAAGCCTTCCTTTACATGGGGGCTTGTTTTCACTGCAAGGACTCTGTAGAGAAAGATTTCGAAAAAAAAAAAAAAAAAACAATAATATTCATAATAATAATAATGATCATCATCAAATTTCTGGATTTATTTTGGGGGAATAACTCAAAATGGTGACCTCCATTTTTGCATCTGAAGAAGGGTTAGGGGCCCCAAATTCTAAATCATAAAATATTGACCAATGGAGACTCTCAGCTACATGATCCCCATTTACCCCAGGGATTAAAGGGGTTATCCACCAGTGCTACGAAAACATGGCCACTTTCTTCCATAGACAGCACCACTGTTGTCTCCAGTTTGGGTGCCGGTTTTGCTACTTAGTTCCATTGAAGTGAATGGAGCTTTATTGCAAACCACAATGGAGCTGGAGACAAGAGTTGTGTTGTCTCTGGAAGAAAGTAGCCATGTTTTTGTAGCGCTGGATAACCCCTTTAAGTGATATTTATTAGAGATGAGCGAACCTGGAGCATGCTGGAGTCTATCCGAACCCAAACTTTCGGCATTTGATTAGCGGTGGCTGCTGAAGTTGGATAAAGCCCTAAGGCGATGTGGAAATCATGGATATAGTCATTGGCTGTATCCATGTTTTCCAGACAACCTTAGAGCTTTATCCAAGTTCAGCAGCCCCAGCTAATCAAATACCGAACGTTCGGGTTCGGATCAACTCGAACCCGAACCCAGTTCGCTTATCTCTAATATTTATTGAAAGGCAGCTCCTAGAACTTGTCTCTATGGCCCAGACATTGACGACTTCTCCCACGTTTCGCTCTATAATCTATATAATCTATAAGTTTTCCGACTCATGGATTGTCACTTTTCCAGCACATCCCTACATATTCCATCTCCATCTACACAAACTTCCACCCTTCTGCCCCTTTATCGGTACAGTTTTGCTCTTTGTCCAAATATTGGTACTCGGTGCTCCCGATAAGACCGGCACCAAGCACAGGACCAGGAGGCAATTCAAAAAAAGAACCGCACCACCAACACCCCCGCACTGGTGCCGATCCATTAAAGCGACTCTGTACCCACTGTGCAGCCCCCCCCCCAAACTACTTATACCTGTATGTACTTTTACCTTATACCTGTATGTACTTATACCTGAATGTACTTCCCCCCCCCCCCCAATATAATTTATTGAATTTTTCAGTAATATATAAATCAAAGTGTATGTACTGTACAATGTAAAGGATACATACATATCTGAGTATCACGTAAATAAAACAGAGAAACAGCAAACATGAGGGTGTGAGAGTCTGTATACAACTGTATTCTAGAGCCAGATATACCCAAAAGGAGTGCAGGGGCTTTTATCTGTCCCTGTACGAAACTTTAGGGCTAAAGGTTTTGGCAAAGTTCTTGGCTCATGCCTGGGATATCACTTTAAGGTCGCCATGATGAACTCTCTTATACCTTATCCACATGAATACAGAATAGGAGCTGATGCAAATTTCATTAAACCTAAAGAAAAGAGAATAACGTCTTGGAAACTCGTCAGTATTAAAAGACAGGAAAAAAAAAAAAAAGCTTTGTCAGGGATGGAATCAGCCAGGGAGGCAGATTTGGCGTCTCTTTTACTTCCAGGACCAGGAACACAAAATATGGAGGTGCGTTAATTGGACGTCAAGTTACCCGGTGTGGGGACCCGTCTGGCAGCAGCGGAGTGGCGGGGAGCGCAGCTGTCCAGGTATATAGGACATCCTAGTCTGTCTCTGTTACAGTGCACATCTTTTGGAGCAGTCACATTGAGTTCCCCTGAGAGCGCAGTGTATCTGGATGGAATTAATAAAACAGGAACAGTACAAGGGGCTCCATTCATTGATGTACAGGGATGCAATTTCCAAGCGGAAATGAAGCCAGGCTCTCAATAACACATCTATCCATTTTCTTTCAGCAAATCCTGCAATTCTAAAGTGAGTGTGAAAATGCATTTATGCAGTGTCTGTATGGAAGCTGAGCGTGTCCTGCAAGAGGGTTATAGATATCGGGGTTAACCCCTCGGATGCCACACTCAACCTTACTTACGGAGAGACGTAGCAGTGATCGACTCTTTCTGGAAGGTATACAACATTATCAAGGGCTCTACATATGTTACTCGATAGATTGTTTCCAGATGGGACCTGCAAAATGATGATCAGGTTGCATTTTAATGGACTTTGAATGGCTACATATTGTAATTTAAAGGGATGTCAATTTCATAGACCGACGGTTTGATGCCTGTATTATGATCCCAAGACCCCCTGAAGTTCTTTTGAACCAAAGAGTCTATGGAGATCCTCATGGGTCTAGCTACAGCGGGTTCAGAGGTTGGTCACATTCGGGGTATGGAGGGCGAGAGGGGCCAAAAAGTCCCATAGTCTTATATGACAAGTGTGATAGATGATGTATGAGAGGTGGTGGCGCTGTTACAGTGAGTTTACCCCTTTAAAGCCTGGGAGCTTTAAGGGGGTACTCCAGCAAAAAAATATAATAATAATAATATTATTATTATTATTATTATTATTATTATTATTATTATTATTAATAATAATAATAATAATAATAATAATAATAATATAAAATACATCTTTTACATCAACTGGTTCCAGAAAGTGCCAGGGATTTGTAATTAATTTCTACTTAAAAAATCTCAAGTCTTCCAGTACTTGTCAGCTGCTGTATGTCCTGCAGGAAGTGGTGTATTCTTTCCAGTCTGGAGAGCAGTAGAGGTTTTCTATGGCGATTTGTTACTAGTCTGGACAGTTCCTGACATGGACAGAAGTGTCAGCAGAGAGCACTGTGTCAGATTTGAAAGAATACACCACTTCCTGCAGGACATTCAGCAGCTGATAAGAACTGGAAGACTTGAAATTTTTTAATAGAAGTAAATTACAAATCTCTGGCATCAGTTGATTTGAAAGAAAAAACATGGTGAACACCCCCCTTTGGCTGGGTTCACACTACGTATATTTCAGTCAGTATTGTGGTCCTCATATTGCAACCAAAACCAGGAGTGGATTAAAAACACAGAAAGGATCTGTTCACACAATGTTGTAATAGAGTGGGTGGCCGCCATTTAATGGCAAATATTTGCTGTTATTTTAAAACAAAGGCTATTATATTGAAATAATGGCCGTTATTTACTGTTATATGGCGGCCATCCACTCAATTTCATCATTGTGTGGACAGAGCCTTTCTGTGTTTTTAATCCATTCCTGGTTTTGGTTGCAATATGAGGACCACAATACTGACTGAAATATACGTAGTGTGAACCCATCCTCAAGGGCTAAAGATGTAATGAGAGTTACTGGAACATAGATTATAGAAGAAAATACAGAAGCAGAAACACATCTGGATGTATTCTCGTGTAAGATTGCTGAATAAGACTATCCGTCTTGCGCCTCCTCAATCACGTCTGGTAAATTCGGTAAATCTCACATAATATTACTCATCTTTTATTCATTATGAGCCTTTATTATGATGAATTTTGGGTTCTTCCATGTCATATGTTTGGCAGGGGGGGGAACCTGATCCTGCCGGTCAGTTGGTCACACATGACAAGCATCATCATCAATTACTCCTTAAACAAACTAACAAGGATACTTAAGAAAAGGCAAACATTGCTAACAAATGATGTACCAGCTGACATGGTCCTGGCTCAAAGGAAGGCCGGGATTCCAATCACTTCATCAATCTATCGATTGACAGATAGCTTCATGGTTCATCATTGCCTTAAAGATCAGCTTATCCTGGGTTATCGTAACGCATTTCATCTTCAAGAGATTCGGTTTCCTGGATTCGTTTTATCTAAACTTAGACTGTAAAATAATCTGCCATGATGATTTCCCAGCATGCTTAGCATTTCCCTATATCTCCATAGGAGTTTCAATAGCTGTAACAGCTATGGGGATGATAGCTCAAGCAGCACTATGGGGGTTCTGATATATAATAAATAATATATAATATAATAAATGTAGTATGGATTATGGTATGGTAGAGCACAAAGAATTATCTTGTATTGTATATTAGATGGTCAGGGGGTGTTCCTGTACGCACGCTGTTGACTGTTTTCATTGGTAACCATCAGTGTTTTGATGCTACATTGCTACAGAGGGGCCGGCCGGGTGGATTGATAGCCCCGCCCCCCAGTGCACCAAACCACCTGATTTACATATCTAATTAACTACAAAGATAGCAAAAACTGTGCTGAAGATCAAGGTAAGAACATTCATCCTCTGAGCCCTGTGCACTATAGGAACATATCAGCAGGTAAGATGTTTCTGGTTCAATAGTTTTTATTGAGTTTTTCACAAAACGTACAACAAAAATAAAGTGTACAAAATATATAAAATGTATATAAAAAATTTGTGCTGGTAATATCGTATAGAAACATGGAGAACAAAAGAAAAGGAACAAAAGAAAGGAAACAAATGATAGATTCCCTTTAAGCCCACTCTCCATCTATACAGAACATGTACAGTCCAGTTATGATTCCATTGTAATCTTTATAGTTATTCCTGTACACATCTGCGTCAATAACATCTTCACCTTTCTGTGTTTTCTATGGGGGCATAAGCCACAGTCAGACAGCTTATCTCTCAGAGAGCAAAGGGGTTGGGCAGTGATTTACCATTACACCCGACCCCTACCTCCACCAATGTCATCTGTCAGTGGAGTCTCGGGACTTATACTGCAGAGGCAGGTTCAGCCAACAGAAGTTTAATGGGTATGGGGACCCTAGTGGCAAACAATTCACTCCAATTGACTCCAGGGCTGTCTTCTTTTCTTCAGGGTCCATTATTGTGTTCACCCCAACTCGGGAGGATCCTCTTGCACTTCGATGACATTACATGACATGATATTACCGCTTTCTATGTCTTCCCCAAATGCATGTATGTGAATGATTGAATTCTAAACAAGAGTTCATAATAAATCCTAAATAATTCCTTGCAGAAGCTGCGTTATTTTTTTTTCTTATAGATGATCTATTCTTGGATCTGTTTATAGGGGATTAAACAATGTATACAATAATTTTTTTGTGGTGCAAGTGGTGCATGTTTCCAGTATATTTATAGACCCGCTTGATGTTCCTTAGGATCTGACAATTTAGAATGTGGTCTGAACTTTATTTTAAGTTTTAATCCCTTCCTGGACCTTGACATGATCACAAAGGGGCTGGCGGTACAGAGGTGGCCTATAGTCATTAGAATGTTCAGTTATTGAGCCCAGAGAGAACAGGGGGCCATAGATGCTCCAACGGTACCACCAGCTATAATAATGATGTAGATACAGATGTAGCCACCACCAAGCACATGGCGGTAACACAATACTAAGACCGCCTGGCATATATACAGTGGTCAGTGCATACACATGCATCATAGCTTACTACAGAACTCTCTGTGGCACTTTACACCATAAAACTGACACACAGATGCAGGGACTCCTGTCAAAGATAGGTGTTACTGCTTCTGTACACTGAGCCAT
This sequence comes from Dendropsophus ebraccatus, assembly GCF_027789765.1. Classification (NCBI taxonomy): domain Eukaryota; kingdom Metazoa; phylum Chordata; class Amphibia; order Anura; family Hylidae; genus Dendropsophus; species Dendropsophus ebraccatus. The sequence goes on along the minus strand of NC_091468.1, from coordinate 16,862,526 downwards.
GATGGCATACATTGTGAACAGCAGGAATATCATATATCAGATGGAAGTGTTTTTGGTATCTAGCAGTTAAAGAAGAAGTGCCAGAGAAGGGGAGGATAAAAGAAACAAGATACTCTCACCTCTCCGTGGGTGGCCGCATATTGGCGATCCAGTCCGGCCACTGATTGGCTGAGAAGACCTGACACGTCACAATCAGGAAGCTGCCGGGTACCCAGGAGCTGGATCGGTGGCATGCGGCCACCAGCTCTGGAACTGGGAGGGGAGAGCATGTTATTTCTTTTATCCTCCCCATCTTCAGCACTTGTGCATAAAAGAGGTCCGCCTGGAATTCTTCTTTAATCGCTACCAAAAAGGGCTCCCCAAAGTTCATTGATACGTGTAGGAAATAAAGGCTAGCCCACAAAACGCTACAGATTGCTGTAAAACATAATACCCATTATGATAGATGGGCGAGAGAACACCCTGCATAGTGTAAATTACGGTATATTGGGTGGTGTAGACTGGTAAGAGTGGCCATGTTGACCCTTGTCCATAGCCAAACCTACACAGGTAGTTTCGAGATTGGACGAAACAGACACATAACCTTCTACCCCAGCAAAGGAGGTCTAGAGTAGTGATGAGCGAACATCCCGATGTTCGGATCGGATCCCGCACATGAACATTAAAAAAATTATTGTGATCAGTTTGAGTTTGTGCTCGCTAAACATTCACGAACAAATAATGAACGTACAGTAAAAGCGTACGTTTCGGTCTATGCACATGCGTACAAATTATCAGGTGCAAAGTGAAAAAATTACGCTGTTGCGTACGTTTTGGTCTAGAGTTATGCACATGTGTACAGATGATCAGGTGCAAAGCGTAAATTGCGCAGTTGCGTACATCATGTTCATGTGTTTGAATATGTTCAAAAATTATCGTTGTAACCATCTAACAAATTGTTTGTGAACGGTGAACACAAACAGTTAGCGTCAAACATTTACGAACATGTTCGCTCATCACGTCGGTGCTTTATAATCAACAAGTCATAAACACACACAAATTCAATGTCTTTTCCTTCTTCACATCCAGATAGAAGTATCGGACCACCAGCACTGCCATCACAAAGAGCAGCAACATCTAGAAGTTTCCTTCCCGAAGCCCCTAAGTTGTCCTCTCAAGCCTTTTAATATTCTATTCAGCCATTTGCTAGTTTTCTTGGTCTCCTACAAAGGTACCAGATGCTGGGTGACAAGAACCAATAGCAGCTGTGATACATAATAGCGCGCTACCGACCAACGTAATCTACATAACAATCATAAGGCAACAAACTCATTTATCCCTGTGTGGGTCGACCAATGCAAAAACGGGACGAACCTACAAACTCCAGGCAGATGTTGCCCTCTAATGGATCTGAACGTAAAGCTTCATTTCTATACAAATTCCCCCCCCCCCTCTTCGTCTTCCATACGGCACGTCCTATAATAAAACCCGGTCTGTACAACATGACGCCATGAACGTAGCTCGGCAACATTGCACGTCTTTGTCGGACCTTAACCTCTTCACATTGAACCCAGGGTGAAGTTCTTTAAAGATCTCCCTAGTTTTCCATCCTTGAAGACAATACTGAGCAGCGGTAACAAGTATAAGCAGGAAATGTCATAAAAACAGAATATATTGTGGTGGCGTCTAAAGGAGTGTGACAGCTGAATCGAGCTGATAGAGGCCTTTTCATTATATGAAACAATGGCTTCAGCACGAACAGCATGAGACATCATGAAGGGTTTCTTTTTTTTTTTTTGAGCTCAGAATCCAGATAGAAGAACATTACATAACTTTCTCTTTGTAGGAGTTGGCAGCCGTGAAGGTAGAGAAATCTTTAGCCAGAAGTTCAGCACTCAACGTCTCTTTCTCCTAAGCCAACTACTCAGCGGAGAGAGTAGACTATCTTATTTTTCCACTGCGTCAACATGAGCATGTTTTTCATCACAGATTAATAAAAAGCAAACTCGCCGTCATTTGCTTTGGTCCTTGAGGACTTCTTCCCACAGGTTTCTATCATTGGTAGGAGCAGTCAATGAGCGCAACGTTTGGAGCAGCAAAATAGAGCATTGTTTGTGCCGAATACAGAGATAAACCCTAGAAGTCTAAAGAATTGCATGGAAATATAGCAGAACTAAGTTTGCTGTTTATCTATCTATCTATCTATCTATCTATCTATTATCTATCTATCTATCTATCTATCTATCTATCTATCTCCTATCTATCTATCTATCTATCTATCTATCTCCTATCTATCTATCTCCTATCTATCTATCTATCTATCTATCTATCTATCTATCTATCTATCGTGTCTATCTCCTATCTATCTATCTATCTATCTATCTATCTATCTATCTATCTCCTATCTATCTATCTATCTATCTATCTCCTATCTATCTATCTATCTATCTATCTATCTATCTATCTCCTATCTATCTATCTATCTATCTATCTATCTATCTCCTATCTATCTATCTATCTATCTATCTATCTATCTATCTATCTATCTATCTATCTATCGTGTCTATCTCCTATCTATCTATCTATCTATCTATCTATCTATCTATCTATCTATCTATCTATCTATCTATCTCCTATCTATCTATCTATCTATCTATCTTCTATCTATCTATCTATCTATCTATCTATCTATCTATCAATCATCCATCTATTATCTATCTGTCTGTCTATCTATCTATCTATCTATCTATCTATCTATCTATCTATCTATCTGTCTGTCTGTCTGTCTGTCTGTCTGTCTGTCTATCTATCCATCTATCTGTCTACAGTATATTCTATTACGTTACTGTGTAGCCATGTGTGGACTGGGCACTTTGCCACTAGGTGGCGATCAGTTCACATTGCCATGCCTTAATACAGGTGTATTGTACAGTGTATATGTGAGAGTTATAACCTGCCCAACACTTCAAGAACACCTGAGACCTAGGTAAGATCACCATACACATTTTTACCAGGTAAGTGACACACTCACCCAATGATGCATTTTTCACAAGATACAGACCATTCATGACTCCATGGTCCAGAATTGATGTCCATGTACCCATTGTGGGCACTTTTGACAATGGACAGAGGCCAGCATAGGTACTCTGACCAGGTTGTTCGGCAGTCAGTTATGTCTCCTGTCCGCCGCCAACCCTCCCCACACATAGGAACGCTTGGCCAGGGCAAATATTCCTGTGTTGTCTATGGGGAGGGGTAAGTCACGAGACAGCTCTTGCCGTGGCTTATCTCTTTCTGAACAAAGGGGTGCTCATGATTTTTATCATGCCTAACCCTTATCACCACTGACATCATCTGTCTGTGTTTGGTCGGGAGGGCCCCATACATGCTAGACCTTTACATTTGCCAATCTATCCACCCAATATCTACCGATCTCAAATCTATCTCTCACATCTATCTATTTATAAATTTCATATCTATCTTTGATGTCTTGGAACCCATGGGCCACTGATGGGTTCCTTTTTTAGTTCAATGGACCTTTAAGGTATTTTTTTAAAAGGTTCCTATGCTCCTTGATACAGTTGCCCTGTATTGTATTTTCTAAACTGCACCTTTACTTTTTGACCACAAGACCAATAGAGGATTAGCCCAGTTGTAGCCCTTAAAGTGTCCCTGTTGTTATAACTTTCAATATGTAAATCAGCAGGTAATGTGATATAAAGTAAGTTTACAATTTACATTCATTATTTTTTTATTTTTAGTTATCATGAAGACCACGGCACCTCCTGTGTTTAGAATCTTTTTTTCCCCAGGAAGTCCCGTGTTTCCCAGGTCATTTGCGCTCACAGAGAAGGCAGTCATGTGATTGATGGACACTTTGAGCTGTGACATTCTGTACAGGCCGGAACTTCATGTGTTTAGTCTGTTTTTCAACCAGCATCGTGATAAGTGCTGCAACAGTACCACAACACCTGCCCTTGCTAACAACTGGTCTGTCTATCTATCTATCTATCTATCTATCTATCTATCTATCTATCTCCTATCTATCTATCTATCTATCTATCTATCTATCTATCTCCTATCTATCTATCTATCTATCTATCTATCTATCTATTTATTTATCTTCTATCTATCTATCTATCTATCTATCTATCTATCTATCTATCTATCTATCTATTATCTATTTATTTATCTTCTATCTATCTATTTATCTCCTATCTATCTATCTATCTATCTATCTATCTATCTATCTATCTATTTATCTCCTATCTATCTATCTCCTATCTCCTATCTATCTGTCTATCTATCTATCTCTCATATCTATCTATCTATCTATCTATCTATCTATCTCCTATCTATCTATCTATCTATCTCTCATATCTATCTATCTATCTATCTATCTATCTATCTATCTATCTATCTATCTATCTCTCATATCTATCTATCTATCTATCTATTTATCTATCTCCTATCTATCTATCTCCTATCTATCTATCTATCTATCTATCTATCTATCTATCTATCTATCTATCTCTTCTATCTATCTATCTATCTATCTATCTATCTATCTATCTATCTATCTATCTCTCATATCTATCTATCTATCTATCTATCCTCTATCTCCTATCTATCTATTATCTATCTATCTATCTATCTATCTATCTATCTATCTATCTATCTCTCTCTCATATCTATCTATCTATCTATCTATCTATCTCCTATTTATCTATCTATCTATCTATCTATCTATCTATCTATCTATCTCCTTTCTATTATCTATCTCCTATCTATCTATCTTCTATCTATCTATCTATCTATCTATCTATCTATCTATCTATCTATCTCCTATCTATCTATCTATCTATCTATCTATCATCTATCTATCTATCTATCTATCTATCTATCTATCTCCTATCTATCTATTATCTATCTATCTATCTATCTATCTATCTATCTATCTATCTATCTCCTATCTATTATCTATCTATCTATCTATCTATCTATCTATCTATCTATCTGTCTATCTTTGTACACATATCATCTTTTGGACTATACTCCGTTCCTCATCTCATCTCCATGCATACACTTTCCTTGTACTCTTCCTTGAGCTATAACATGCGTCTTTCAGGTAAGAATAATACATAGTACACACAGAGTACCCTACAACAAAGACACGGACCTAGGCATATAGGGAGTGGCTTCTGAAAGTTTTCAGCTTGTTTGAAAACTTTGGAGACGACTCTTGTGAAATGCAGAGAGTTTGATATATCAGGGATTTGCTTCTCCTCGCTTCATTTCCTCTTGCACAGGATGCAGCTATAGAAATAACAGGCAGCTATTCATTATGGGCGCTCTCAGATGCACATACTAATGTTAAGAGATTTTCTGGATCTGTTTCAAAGTGGAATATTTTCTGCTTTGCAAGAGCTGCATTTTTTGAATATGACCTTCCCCTGCACCAACAAGTAAATGTACATAGGATTGAATTACAGACTAAGTAAAGATTTGTGCGCTTGGTACGTGATCTCTGGCATAGCCCGCTAATCTGCGGCGCAGTCACATAAGGGTCATGTACAGCTATCAGGTCCGGGCGGATCATTTGGCATGCTCTTGTGTGCCATAACAATCCTGCCTAGAACTATTGGGAACAGTCATGGGCACAATCGTAGCTCCCAACAACAATCTATATAATACTCTACTATCACATATAATACTTTTGCCTCATATGGTAAAAATCATACCGGGCCACTTCAGGCTTTGCGGCCTGGATGCAAATTCAGCTTGTACCCCTTGTGATTAAAACATTAAGAAGCTTTAAAGGGATTGTCCAGGCTAAGAAAAACATAGCTGTTTTTTTTTCCAGAAAATTGTATGACTGTGTGAGTGGAACTTAATTGCAATACCACACACAACCTGAGGACAGAAGTGGCGCAGTTTTTGCAAGAATGTGGCTGTGCTTTTTCTAATACTGGTTAAAATTTTTTAAAGGGTTTTCCACAAACAGAACCTCTCCTGTCCTCAGTTTGGCAGCTTAGTTCCATTGAAGTGAATGGAGCGGAATTGTAACACCACACACAACATGGAGGGCAAGGGTGGCGCTGTTTTTGCAAGAAAGTAGCTGTACTTTTTGAAATCCTGGATGAACCCTTTAAGGTAGACATAAAGCTTAATATAGTTTTGGAAATTAAAGTGTTAGTAACCTTAAAAAAAAACAAAAAAGAAAACTTTTGGCATATCATACATGTTAGGGTATGAATATATAGAGCCCCACTGATCGCTAGTACAACCATATAACATTTTTTTTGTGGAAGTTTGTACTCCTATCTCCTACTATGCCAAAAACACTACTTTCTGGTTAAACAGTCACAGAACTACAATTTCCAGAATACATTTGTTTTCCTTCACTCTTTCAGTCTGCCTGCTGTCCCTCCACAGACCCCTGCCAGCTCCCCACCCAAAGCTGTTACAGAAAATTACACCTGCTATATTCGCTCTCTGCCTGCTCCTCTGCCTGTGGCATTGTTCAGCACTAGAAATGAGTGCAATACAGCCTATGGCCTATAGCTATACCCATGTTCTCCTGAACTCCCTAGGGCTACATCCAACTCCATTAGCCACCGGTATTCAAATGCCTCACAATCCGACTCGAGCATGCTAAAGTCGGGTCTATTTCTATACAGCATAGTAAAAAAAAAAAACAAGTTCATTGGAAAGTTCATTGATTAGTTTTGTATTACTAACAGTAGATCTGGAACACAAAGTATATAAGAAAATAACATTATAAAACATATAAACTTTACTTAAAAAAAACCCACCTCCTATTTTTTTTTGTGCACAGTTGCCCTAGGGGGTTTCTGATCCTCATTGAAGAGACCCAGTGGTGTTTAGAGACTTATTTACAGGCAGTGCTCCATGGGAAAAAGTATGCAAATGAGCTCTCCAAATTGAGATAGAACAAGCCCAATCTCCCTCTGGCTTCCTTCCCTGCACATGGCTGAGGTGACCTGTGAGATGTAGATTAATAATAACCATAATCCAGGAACAAAACACAAATCATTCTTACCAATTGCCTTCCATGCGTCTTCTTGTCCCAGGGTGTTTGCACCTCCCCCCCTGCAGCTGTAGGTTTATGTCATAATGATTGTTTTTCTGGCCTTCTGACTCCTGATGATTTAGGATTGATAGAATAAGTGAGATGCCATTACAGCTGTATTGGATATCTGAAAGGAAGCGAGTGGGAAGATTAAGCCCTTGAGGACCACACTAGTTTTTTTTTTTTAAAGTTAATAATTGCACCCCCCCCCCCATACTAGTAATAGCTGCGAATAAATATGATAGGATTAACCTTTTAACTTGATATATTGGGTGTAATTTGTTTGAAAATGTTGAAAACAAGGTTTTAACTTACTTAAAGGGAAACTGAAGGCAGTCATATCCATATATTGGTGCTGCCAATCTAGTGATCTAGCCCCCCCCCCCCCCCCCCCCGCCAGCTCTCACCTGCTTGCTGCCGACGCATGTAATAGCGCCGGCTGACAACTCTCGTTGGGCCCTTCTGTGGCCCCCCCCCCCTTCCCTGCTTGCGCACTCTTTGCGGGGTTTGCACTCGCTGATCGGCACAGAGACCGGCACGTGGTACATGAGGCAATATGGTTTGATCAAATTATATACTAACTTCTGATGTTGGTTTTTAGTGTAGCTGAACAAGCTTTCGTATCAACCATGGGTGCGATGTGCAGCCATTTCTGTCCTCCAGGCTTGTGCTTGACAGTGGTAGGTCTGTGACACTGTCTGCACCCTCCCTACTCTTCGGCCATGACTGTGTCTCCAGACCGCCCTGCTTCCTCCCCAATGATTGACAGGTGAGGCGGCAACCTGAAGAAAAGCCAGGCAGGTGCAGGCAGTGTTATAGACTTGCCTCTGTGGGCAGCACGGTGGCTCAGTGGTTAACCCTGTAGACTTGCAGTGCTTGGTTCCTGGGTTCAAATCCCAGCAAGGGTAACATCTGCAAAGAGTTTGTATGTTCTCTCCAAGTTTGTGTTGGTTTCCTTCGGGTATTTTGGTTTCGTCCTACACCCAAAACTTGCAGATAGGTCAGTTTAGGTTGTGAGCCCTAATGGGGACAGGGACCAAAACTGACAAACTATGTAAAGTTCTGCGACATCAGTTGATCCTATAAAAAAAAAAAAAAAATTAAGTTTTTTAGCTTCACACCAGGTCAGTACAAGTGCCCACGAGGTGGGGTTTCCTCTTACGTGCCTAGAGATTTCTGTATTAAGAGCATTCCCAGCTGCTCCCTTCAATTTTGATTGATTGAGAAAAAGGTCCCTGGACTGGACGCTCGAGATATCAGTTATACACTAGACAAGAAGAGGGGTCAGGAAGACTCTCAATGCAGAGAGTTTTGGGCACCTAACAAGAAGATTCCACCGTCTGGACATTTGTGGCTTAGTGGACCTTTAATAAGTTTTATGTCTAGACTGCAGGTATGGTTAAACCCCCTTTCTTGGCCTGCTTATGGACCCGTCAGAAGGTTAAGGAACCTGAAAGACCATGAAGAGGTCATGGATAGGAGTCCATGTGCACCTGTAGGCACCTTTAGTGCACCTGTAGGCAAGTGCCTAGAGGTGGGATCTACTTCTTAGATGCCAAGACCTCTCTATATTGAAAGCATTCCTGGTCCCTCCCTCCATCTCTGACTGATAGCTCAGGCAGTCTGCTGATTGGATGCTACATCTATCAGTCAAAAATGAGAGGAGGAGCCAGGAACACTCTCAATACAAAGTTCTCTGAACACCTAAGTAGAACATTCCACCCTATTTGTGACCACTTTAGGTTTGGCTTCAAGCAAATCACATTATTTCAGTCTAGACGGGTCTTCTTCTTGAATATTTATAATAGTAGGAAGCAGGCAGAAAGCATCCTGTTTTGAGATGTTGGTGCCCTCCATAGTACCCTATCACCAGGAAGTAGAGGTTCACCTTGATACCTAGCTATAGACTGGATTGGACTTCCATATGAGCCATATATGAGTTGAGGAGTGAAGCACTCAGATACGTGCTTCTCTCGGCAATATAAAGCGATGGGTGGGGGGGGGGTCTGAATTCTCATACTGTAACTGATCAAAGCTATGAACATTTGTCTATAACATGGAAAAAAAGTTTTTTTGTTTTTTTTTATCGGGACTGTAGTGGTTGTCTGATCCTGGATTTTTCCACTTTCTGAGCTAAAACTTTTTTATTTACCACGAAGGATATTTCTAGTCACTACAGTACAGCAGCTTAAAGGTTAAACATCCCACGTAGTTGTGCTGGGAGTCAGAAGGTCATGTTGCCTATTCTTTGTTATCAGGATTTAACTGTTGTCCTGAAGCTACAGACTGTATATTAATAAAATGACATCGGCTCTGATCCCCAAGATGTTTGGGCAGGAAGCCAAGAAGAGCTTTCCATGCAGAAGCAGGCCCTTCAAAGAAACAAAGCACAATAAGAAAAAAAAACTATCTCATGCACATGTATGCCGGCTAGAGAGCGGGGGAGGGTCGGACTTAAAGTAGGGGATGAGAGACGACTTGGCTTGGAATCCTAAAATAATAAAAATTGTGCAACCCCCGCACTTCACTTATTTTTATTCCTGGACACTTTATATTGCTCTGTTTGCGATAACATCAATTGGCATTCCATACATTTCTAAATGTTTTCCCATATGAATATATGAGGATATTCAATCTTAATTATATGAAATCATACAAAGTGACGGTTTGTTCTAGGAAATTGCTCTAAAATTGCACGAAAGATAGTCACATTTTCCAGAAGTGAAAAGAAGTCTATAGAAAGTAGAGATGAACCGAACCTGCCGAACCCAGATTTGTTTTAAATGTTGCAAAAAACTTTCTGCAAAGTTTGGAAGTGTTTGGCTTGTGATTGGCTGAGTGGGCTGTCACTCTAGAGATATGAGTGACAGCCCGCTCAGCCAATCACAGCTCCGATCATGTAAAAAAAAAAAAAAAAATTCTCACCTGCCCGCGGGTCCCAGGTGGCTTTCTTGTCCTGTCCCAGCATCTTCTGTGGTGAAGGCCCGCTCAGACAATCACAGGCTGACTAGGACGGGGCAGCACCGTGGCCTGTAATTGGCTGAGTGATTGGCTTATCCAATCACAGGCTAATTAGGACAGGAAAGCACCGCTGCCTGCGATTGGCTTAGCAGGCTGTCACTCTTGCCTTAGGAGTTTAGCCAATCAGAGGCCATGGTGCTGCCCTGACCAAGTCAGCCTGTGATTGGCTGAGCGGGCCTTCACCGTAGAAGATGCTGGGACGGGCCCGGAGAAGTAGGACCCCGAGGGAGCGCGGACATGTAAGTATAAGGAGCAGCCTTTAGAAACTACATTAAAACAGCTAAAAACCTGCAGTTGTTTAGCTGTTTTAATGCAGTTCATTAAAGTTGACTTTGGCACAAACCCGAACTTTACATTAAAGTTCGGCAAACCTGCAGAACTGAACTTTTGAAAAGTTCACTCATCTCTATTAGATAGTAAGGCATATAGACAACTACAGGGGCACCACCACGCTCTCTTCCCGGCTGTATATGTGGGTCGCAGTGGTTCTCAGGGGTGAGATCTGGTGGGATTATTAACTTTTGGTGACATGTTAAAAGTTACTACAAATTACAATAATGCTATTAGAAACCCATTGGAGGTACACAGACCAAACCATCAAACGATGAGCACTCCCATAATTTCCAATATGGTATCAGTTGATGTTCTGGTAAAAGGGTAACACATCCTAGACATTTATTGCATATATACTAGAGATATGTGAACCTTAAGCACACTTGGGTCCATCCAAACTGGAGCGTGCAGCATTTGATTACTGGTGGCTGAAGAAGTTGGATGCAGCCCTAAGGCTGCCTGGCAAACATGGATACAGCCTATGGCCTATGGTGGTATCAATGTTTTTTAGGACTCCCTAGGGCTTCATCCAACTTCTTCCGCCACCCATAATCAAATGCTGCACACTCGGGTCCAAGCGTGCTCGTGATTTACAGGAAGTCACTGCTCCCGCATGGACTTTCCATGGTGCCTTATGCTATCAATGTAGGGGTGCTTGGGATTCGCCTAAAATTTGTTCAAATTACAGTGATCCCTCAACTTACAATGGCCTCAGGATACAATATTTTCAACATACAATGGTCTTTTCTGGACCATCGTAACTTGAGACCAGACTCAACATACAGTGGATCTGCAGCACATGTGAATAACTAGATGATCAACCAATGAAACCATTTTTCTGGCCATTTTACTGGTAAAACCCCAGTATTAGTGTCATGCATGCACTGGTTGGCTGTCTGGTAGTGATTCTCCAGAGTATAGTGTGATATTACATGTCCTGTACTGCTCTTTACTGGGGCCAGTTTTCCATAGAATTTTGGTCTCAACATACAATGGTCACCCTGGAACCAATTAATTTGTATGTTGAGGGATCACTGTACACAAATAGTTTTGGAAATTCAGAGCAAATTTGATTTGTTTCTAATAAAATAATTCCTCTCTAGTTGGGGTCCGCGGCGCCTACCTTGAGAATGCAAATTTATCGAAGGTGATGGTATCAAACCATGAACTGATTGGAGATCACCTGAACAACCTTTTTTATGGGAGACTTGGGTTAAATCACAACCCGGACCTTGCTTGGCCAGTAGTTATAAGTGGCCACCTTCAGATTGAGGGCCTCCAAGTAATACCACATGCCAATAGGTAGATTGATCCCACCAGTTACCATAGAAGGTGAATGCAATTCTTAGGGTGGCCATTAAATAATTGTCAGCCTCACTGCCCAATGTCATTGAGTTGGTCAACCACCTAGTGTGTATGTTGGTGTCCTGACTTTCACTCAAAGTCAGAAGTCAACAGAAAGAATGGGCTAAGCATGTTGGATTTTACCACATCCGATCCTCTTTTATGGCCGGCCTAGGGTTCAATGCTTATTTGTGCCCCATTGGCCATGAAGATTGGTATGAATGGTGTTTATCTCTGTACAATGCCCCAGAAAATGTTGGGGCTATAGGCAACAGGAAATACATTAGTTTGTAAATTAGAAATATCAAGAACTTCTCCATGGTGCAGTGTAAGGTTTCAATCCCTTAATAGCTAAATCTGATAAATTGGATATTATAAGCTGTTAAGTAGGCCAGTAATAGTTACCATGTGTTATGGCGTCTAAAAAGTTCATATAGCATGAAAATTAAAACTCATGTATATTTACCTGCTGGGCAAATAAGAATAGGCTTGGAAAATGTATACAGAGACATTATGGAACAGCATTCCATTCCTGAGTTATATGAGCAATAACCCATGAGGTCAGCTGCCTGCTCCCACTTTCCACTTTTATCCCTAACATATGTATTTCATTCTTGGCAAATCTTTTTTTTTCTTGTCTAATGCAAACAAAATGGCCCAAATAAAGTTCCCGGATATTGCATCTAATTTTAACTTCCATTCCAGCATAAATATGTGTGGAAATGTAAAAAGTTAGAAGGTTGGGAGACGCTACATAGACCATTCATCTTAGATAGCTCCAGGAGGCCCCATAGATTATAGTCACATATGCGGCATTACTTGTCTATGATAATTACATGTTTTATTAAAATACGGCTTGTAGCATGTAAAGGGCAAATCCACCTTTGAAAACCATTTTACGGTTTACGTATGGTATTAATTTACCGTAACAAAGGCCAACGGGATGCATGAACCCGCTAGGTCACTAATTGTTTTTGGCTAAAATCGAAACCATTGAGCAGAGTCTGAGGGATGTGACTTTTTCACCCTTAACTTGTAAAAAAGGGTTGCCCACGTTTTATCAGGGAAACACCAGGTTGTTGCCCCGGAATAGTGTCTATTAGCTATAATAAAAATAATAATAATTTAGAACTGCAAAGAGCGTATTAAATAAAACTATCCCTATATCATGGGGCCTCACAATCCAAATTCAGCTATCTGCATGCTTTAGTAGGAAACCCTGGAAAAACATTGGCCTTTGGTGGGATTTAACCCCTGGACCCCAGCACTGCAAGGCCAGAATGATAACAACCTTACCATCATACTAGACAAGACAAGAATAAATGTTCTAAACTAGTCAGTCACTATGGATGGAGATATATAAAGCCTAGGAAACTTTGGTTTTATCTGGCATCTGGTATAATTTTCTGACACTTTAAGAGGCCCGATGCTGGCTCATGCATGTGACCCACAATCGATGCAGGGTGGCAGCCATAGTTAGTGTCAGAACACTGGGCACTTCCATAGGTGAGAAGGTGAATTGTTGCATCTATTGACCTTAAAGCGAATGTACCATCAGGTGCATCGCTTTGGGTTTTGTACATTAACCGACCGGTCTGTTCCCAAGCAATGGCCCACCCTGGAGAAATGGGGGCAGACCCCAGTGTGCCCCCCCAGCGTGTCAAAACCTCCTACCGTCAGATCGTCACCCTGGGGGCTGGCACCCTGTGCTGCGGGGTGGGACGGTGCTCAGGTAATGACCAGCGCAGTGCGTGGGAACCAGGCAGCCGTTCAAAAAATGGACAGTGCCGCTGGAAAACCTGTGGTGGCACCGATTCGTTAATGTAAAAAACCTCAGCACGATCGGTGCTCACTTGAAGAACAAAGGCCGCACACACGATCTCTATTTACACAGAGAGATTTTAGAGAGGTAATAACAATAAATGTTACCGCCAGACAAAAGATCAAATCAGCCGACAAGCAGGTGTGTAGTATGTGCATGTCGCTCCATTGAGTTTAAATTGTAAATAGTCCCATTCTTGAGATTTTAAAGGGTCACAGTGATCAGACCCCCAAAAAAGATAAGATAAGAGAGAGGGAATAAGTACAATGTCCCAGAGCAGCATATGTAGGTCGGCATTGCTATGTTTTTCTATGCTTTGAGACTGAGAGCTGTAGTTTGCACTCCCACCACTTGGTGTCACTGTCACCTAGCACACCACTGAGCACAGCTGAAGTAAAAGAATTAAAAGGGTTAACTGCTTTTTGATTGACTACATGTTTTAGCTTGTTATGTGTACTGATTGAGAGCTGACTGAGACCATTTCCTGTCGAGGGTACCTAATGCAGGGCCCTCCCCTTACTTCTAGCCTATCAGAGGCCTTATTGTATGTCACAGGGTACATTTCTCCCAATGAAAGTGTTCCCTATGGGTATAAGAGGTGAGGTAAAACTAGTTTGGGCCAGATTCTACTCACAGTGTTTCAGCCAACAAGATACAGAGTATTTCTAGATTAATAGTGAGAAACTGTGAAGAAAGTATTCTGTGTATTGCACTATATTTCATATAGACTGTAAAGCATGTACTGTCACCTTAAGAAGATTTATTTAGTAAACATGTTCCTGGTTAATTTCTGGACTCTGTGGTTCCTTTACGCCTGCACCACACCTTAAAAAGACATGTGTTAGTACATCCAGGGGTGGGCCCATAATACTCTTGGTCACCATGACAAGTGCCTAAGTGGTACAATACCATCTCGCCCCAGCTAAACACCGCCTGGCAACCCCTGTGACTGGCAACCCCTAATGACTGGTGATTGTAAACTATACCCGTAAATGCAGCAAATCTCTTTTAATCAGCTTTTCATAATGAAAGTAAATAGGAGAATGTGGTTGCATAGCAGATCCATAATTTGGCCTTTATTTTAATATATGGATAGCATATGGCTCCTTAATAGGAGATTCACAAAGCTGAAAAATCACCCAAGAGGCATATCTCATGCATCCTTACATCATAACTCAATTACTACAGGAAAAAAAGCTCTGGAGTACACACTGTTAGGGTACTATTACACGGAACGATAATCGGCCGAATTGGCCCGATTCGGACGATTATCGCTCCGTGTAATAAATGCAACGATCAGCCGATGACAACGATCATCGGCTGATCATTGATATAGGTTAGACCCTATTTTTGTCGGGCGCCGGCGACTAACGATATACATTACCCATCCACGTTCCAGGGCTGCTCCTGCCGTCCGCTTCTCCCGGGGTCCCGCGCGCGCTCTAGATTCACAGAGGCCTGTCAGTTGATAGGCCACTCAGCCAATCACAGGCCGCGGCGGTCCCGGCCTCTGATTGGCTGAGCGGCCTACCAGCTGACAGGCCGCTGTGAAGCTAGAGAGCGCGCGGGACCCCGGGAGAAGCGGACGGCAGGAGCAGCCCTGGAACGTGGATGGGTAATGTATGCCAGTTTAGCAAGGGCTGCAAGGACATCGGTAACGATGTCCTTGCAGCTCTTGTCAAACGATTATCGGGCTGTGTAATAGGCCCAGTAAACCAGCAACGATCTAGCAGATCGCTGCTCGTTTACAGGTATTATCGGGCCCTGCTCGGCCCGTGTAATACCACCCTTAAATCAACTGCTGCCATGAAGTTCCAGAGATTTGTAATTTACTTCTATTAAAAAATCTCAAGCCTTCCAGTACTTATCAGCTGCTGTATGCCCAGCAGGAAGTGGTATTATTTCCAGTCTGGAGAGCAGGAGAGGTTTTCTATGGGGATTTACTCCTTCTCTGGACAGTTCCTGACATGGACAGAGGAGGCAACAGAGAGCACTGTGTCAGACAGGAAAGAAAACACCACTTCCTGCTGGACACACAGCAGCTTATAAGTACTGGAAGGCTTGAGATTTTTTAATAGAAGTAAATTACAAATCTCTGGCACTTCATGGCAGCAATTGATTTGAAAGAAATTTTTTTTTGGTGCACTACCCCTTTAAGGTCCTATTACACAAGATGATTATCGGTTTGGCTAATATTGGGCGCTGCGGCCGTTAATCGTCTTTTGTAATAGAAGGTAAAGATCAGCCGACATGAACGATGTCGGCTGGCGGTTGCTGTCGTTTGTCTTTTAACAAGTTGAAAGACAAATGTCTAATATAGCAGTAATCTGGAGCCGTCGCTCCGCGGAATAGAAGCGGCGGCAGCAAACCGCTGCTATCTGCCATGGACTACCTGGACGATGCTGACAGCGCTCGTTTGCTCCTCTCCGTCGCCCCGTGTAATAGGGGCTTTACTCTAGCAAGTAAAATATTTGATCATAAACATGTAATAATAACCAAACCTGTTAACCTAAAGTGTCACTGTTGTTATAAAAAAAAAACTCTTTTGACATGTCAGAGAGACATAATTAAGGAGGAGTCCAACAGCATCCAAGTTCAATCTGAAATGTTCAATTTATTACAAATCCATGAACAGACAAGCGACATTTCGACCTCAGAGGGACTTTGATAAAGACCCACTGAGGTTGAAACGTCGCTTGTCTGCTCATGAATTTACAAAGAAATGAAAGTCTCAGACTGAACTTGGATTCTGTTGGACTCCCTACTTTATGTTACTTGGTCGGTTCCCAGGATAACTTACACTTCAGCTTGCATTTCTTAGGGTACTATTACACAGGTCGATGGGGGCCCGATCATAATTGTAAACAATCTGCTAGATCGGCGCCTGTTTACTGAGCCTATTACACAGCCCAATAATCGTTTAACAAGGGCTGCATGGACATCATTCCCGATGTCCTTGCAGCCTTGGCTTAAACTGTATACATCACCTGTCCATACTCCAGGGCTTCTCTTGCGGTCTGCTTCTTCTTGGGTCCCTCCCGCTGCAGCTTCAAAGCGGCGGTCTGTCTCAGCTGACAGGCTGCTTAGCCAATCACTGGCCGCGGCTGTCCCGGCCAATGATTGGCTGAGCGGCCTGTCAGCTCAGACAGGCCACTCTGAAGCTGCAGCGTGCGGGACCTGGACAGAAGCAGACCACAATAGGAGCCCTGGAGCATGGATAGGTAATGTATACTGTTTGGAAATCGTCAGCCGCCGGCCACGCATCACTTTTACACGTAGCGATGTGCGGTGAGTGCGCGACTATTATAGGTCCAAACCTAAATCAACGATCAGCCAATGATCATTGTCATTGGCTGATCGTTGTGTTTATTACACAAAGTGATAACCAGCCGGAACGGGCCGATACGGCCAATCACATTCCGTGTAATAGGGCACTTATGCTCCACTGCCACTCTCTCCGGACCTTGTTCCATGATAGTGTTGGATAACAAACTTTTGTTACGTCAGAGAGACCTGTGAAAAATTTTGACCAATCCACTGCCTGCTCTGTGTCAGTCGCTGCTTGTTTTTACGATCGGTCAGGGCCTAAACACTCAAGTATACTTGAGTACTGGACACTTTCCTGGTCTTTTCCAAAATGAAAAAAATTGGGGGACAATTAGAAGGTCTACTTAGACTTTGACTAAATTCCCAATATTAACAATTTTAATTGTGAATTATTATTTGAATGGCCAAAAGAGGACAACTGGACCAGTTCTAAGTACAGATAAACAAACTTGCAATTTTGGATTCGCACAATCCTGAATACTCAAGCCAAGGACAATATTTTAAAAAAAAACTCAGGACCAATTACATCTGAAGTCGGCCTTGAATAAATATTTTTTATAATTTTGTAAATACAGAGTCAAGCTTTCCCAAGATTCTCCCTCGAAATCGAGCTAATATAATTAGAACGCGATACATAGTGATGAATCAATAATTACGAATTGCCTTGAGATTCTATGAGAACTTGTTGATCTGCGCCTTTTATTATGTACATAGAATAACGGTCACGTTTAATGATGATAAAATTTGCCGTACGCGGCTCGGTTCACATTCTTGCTCCCGGAATCCATTACACCTTAATTTTCTTTCGAGTCTCAGATCATGTATTGATTAGCGAATGTATTTAGCACTTAGGTTTTGCTTTATCTCCCGGGGGGAGGCGAATATCTATGTATTAGTATTTAGTAAGAGGAGTCAAATACGCAGGACGCACGCTAATTGTTTATGTATTATTCACTGAAGGACCCTCATTTATTAAAACTTCAGATTCCCACCACCTTGTTATACAAATAGCAGTAAATACGAGCTGGAGTCTTAATGAGTAGTTTGGGGATTTCAAGCTGATATTTGCTTATGAATATTTTAAGTAAATTATGAGAGAATGGAAGATGATATGAATTAAACAGTATGATGTCATACCTGGAGATGCATCCAATGCCTCAATTAGGGAGAATGAATAAACACGGCCCCAACAAGCAATAGATTGTTTCTGTCTTCTGGATATACCTCTAAAGCATGGCTCATGTACATATTCATATTGCACTGGACAATTTAACAAAAAAAAACAAAAAACACATTTTTTTGTTTGCTTTTTATCTTCGAAAACATAATATAAACAACTGAATATTAAATTTACCAAAAAATAATAAGTATAAAGACCTACTGCCCCCCCATTGTAAAATCCATAATGGTCTGGCCTGAAGAATTACAATCATCACGTGAACTGCTAGGTGTGTGGGCGTCCTTTACCTGGATAATCTATGGAAAGAAGACAAAAAGCAGATGTCAGTTGACACTATAATGTTCCTTTGGTGTTGTGTGGTGATATGCTGAGGGGTTGTGTTGCTGGGTGGTGTAGTGCAACCTTAGGGCTCACCTTCTGAAACTTTCCTGTCACGGTAGGGTCCGAGGGTGCTGGGGCCCTTGTCTTCTTCAGCATACACACAGGGACACATGATTTTAATAAAAGTCTTCACACAATAGCAGTGAAAGTATAATAAGACTTTACTTGAAGGATAACTATGTACAATCCAATACAGGGGCATCTGATGGCGGTAAACTGTTGGCTTGATCAGAGTCTTTAGCTTCGGGGGGGGGGGGGTTACCTTGGTTACTATAGCTTAGACTTGGTGGATAAATAGGGTTTCAAGTAGACAGACCTGTTCCAGGGACTTTGCGGTTTTTCCAGCCTTTATAAGGTACGTGTGAATGGGTACTTGAAGTTACTGAAGAGACTTGACAATGTCAGCGCTCGCTATCATGTAGGAGGAAGACACATGGACACACTGACTTGGAAGCCAGGAAGATGTGGACGGTGAATGGGAGACCCTCTATCACTTCACCAATCCGACAGCAGGCACTAATAAATACAGAGGATGTCCTGCTGAGACTTAGAAGACACGTATAAGTCCTTAGAGCTGACTGGAAACAGGTTAGGGGGCTGAAGATGGAGTCTGACAGGATTACTGAGGTGACGCAGGGAGGTTAGATGTGACTCTGGCAATGCCAGACTACCAACTGTCACTGAGGAGACCGCACAGCCCTTCTGGGTAGAAGGTGGGCGGAGCTAGCTTTCCCCTGGCCAATCACTAGAGTGTGATAGGTTGCAGGGGAGCGGCACTAATCAAGCTCAACACTTGTATTATTAGTGATTAATACATAACAACATATTGAATAAATATATAACAGAAAACAATATCTCCATAAGATAGTTAGGAAAAAGCAGCAAATACATAGGTCCCAATACAGACTGTCTAAGGTTGCCAATAGCAACAATACATCTCCAGACGCCTGACAATAAATACCTTTCTGGGCCATTACAACACCTGCTGGCGACCCGTTACTTACTAGACCCAGATAACGGCGCCATATGGGCCCAGCTACTGCTCTCTGCTGCACTCCTGTCCGCTACTCTGCTGTGTTCCATGCTGATCCCGGGGCTGCTCATCCTCATGTCTTCCAACATCTTCTTCCTCCTTCTGGTCCCTGCTGCAGTAATTCCTCTGGATTTATAAAGGCAGCTTGTTTGCACCTGCTGCTGCCATCTGCACCTATTTAAACCAGGACTATCTGCCCCTCCTTGCCTAAGTGTTGTTGAATTCTTGCATTTCGAGTGTGTTTCTGCTAGTCTGCTAGCAGACCTGACCTGTGCCTGTTTACGCTTACTGTCTGACCACTGTGTGTTCTGTGTGCCTCTTTTGTTGCTGACCTGGATTGTCTGATCTGTCTAGAAGCTGCATGCCCAACTATGATACCCATTCATCCCTGGTACTGCACCTACTCTCCTATTGACAACCTGGCTGATCACGTAAACTCAGCCTGTTCCTCAATGTCTTGCACCAACTCTGTCTGGTGCTTGGGAACCATCTGCTGCTCATACCGGGACCACACTTGTGGAGCGACCTGGTGTCCTATAGCCCTAGAAATCCAGCTTCTGCAGCCTAGAATGACAAACAGTGAAGACCCAGAGGGCACTTAGACTCGGCTCCCTGGTGTGGCCTAAAGACAAACCGATTGAGCGGCACAGCAGGTCCATACTCGCTGTCTGTTACACACTTCTGTCCCTTCTCTCCAAAGCTATTAGACTATAGAACCTTGGACTAGCACTGAAATACTGAGCACACATAAAATCAACCAAAAAAACTACTATACTACAAATAATCACATATATTATTATTTTGCTGTAAGCTTTGTATTCTAAGACATTACAAAACTGGATACTATTTTTATCATGGTGGTTTATTGTGATCGCCTCTGTCTTTGTTTTAAACGTAAAACATGTCGGCAATGTGAGTTTTAAATGTATTCATCCCTCCCCCCTCCTCTCACTGTAATCCATTATTGTCTTTGCAATTCACCCAACATACCAACTGCTTTTATTAATGGAAGGGAGATTCCAGGGAGACGTTCTCTGGAGCCTAGAGACGTGCCCATGAAATCCACACTAATGTTAAATAACAGAAAACGTACAATCCGGCTGTTAAAGACCACCAGACGGATTTTTCTATCAATAAGATGTGCAGAAGTAAAAGGGCATGAACTGTCTTTATGTATAATATATTCACTAGGACTTAAAGGGGTATTCCCCCCAAAATTATTTTTGCATTGATACGTTGCCCACCCGTAGCTTTCCATCTTTCCAATATCAATTTATTATGGATTCTGCACAGTTTCGGTGTTATCTAGGTACATCCACCCCCACGGATTGCTTAGAATCATCAGCTCTCAGTCCAACCCGACACGCTCCCTGCTCCTGGCCCGCACCCTCCGAGACGGCATTGCGTGTCCTCCATCTCTTCAATGGGCCGGGTTAGCGCTTCTAACCCAGCTCATTGAAGTGAGGGAGGACAGTGAGACGCTGACAGCTGCAGCTGATTACTGTCTCCCTATCTGAGCGTAACCCCATCCCCCCCCCCTTGCCCTGGAGCTCACCCTCCCCACACCCTGTATCCCCCCCATCCGGAGCCCGCCCGCGCCCCCCCTCTCCCCCTCCCTAAAGTGCAGCCGCACCAGAGCTCACCCGGTGAATGCAGGCCCTGCCGGTGCGATTTCCTGGTGCCGCCCGCAGACCCCCATCCCTCCCTCAGTAGCGTCTGCGGCGGCGTCTGGCCGCCGCTCACCGTGGAGCTCCCCCCCTGTGCGTGATCTCCCACCGCCCGCCCCCCGTCCGGAGCTCACCCCACCACCTCCCGGACACACAATCTCCCAGCCCTGCAGCTGCTGCATCCCAACCCCCCTGCTCATCGCTCACCCGGTAAGTGCAGCCCCCCCCTCCCACAGCCCAATCTCCTGGTGTCCGCCCGCGGTCCCCAGGAAGCGCCCACCGCTCACCCACTCGCCCGCAGGTGCAGTGCAGCCTCCCAGTCTGTGATCTCCCCGCGGCCCGACCACCATGTATCCGCCTCCCCGGGCAGCTCACCCGGTGACTGCAGCACCACCGGCCCACGATCTCCCGATCCCCCCCCCATACAGCGCCCGGCCACCCAACATCCTTACCCAGTACATTACCATCTCAGCTCTGCTACATTGCCATCTCAGCTCTGCTACATTGCCATCTCGGCTCTGCTACATTGCCATCTCAGCTCTGCTACATTGCCACATTGCCATCTCAGCTCTGCTACATTGCCATCTCAGCTCTGCTACATTGCCATCTCGGCTCTGCTACATTGCCATCTCAACTCTGCTGCATTGCCATCTCAGCTCTGCTACATTGCCATCTCAGCTCTGCTACATTGCCATCTCAGCTCTGCTACATTGCCACATTGCCATCTCAGCTCTGCTACATTGCCATCTCAGCTCTGCTACATTGCCATCTCAGCTCTGCTACATTGCCATCTCGCCATCTCAGCTCTGCTACATTGCCATCTCGCCATCTCAGCTCTGCTACATTGCCATCTCACCATCTCAGCTCTGCTACATTGCCATCTCAGCTCTGCTACACTGCCACATTGCCATCTCAGCTCTGCTATATTGCCATCATCATGCAGAAGCATTGCATGATGGGAAATGTAGTTTCCTATCTTGATAATAGACCATCTTTTTGAAAAACTTGTAACTCAGGAACGGCAGCAGCTAGAAAGATGGGAAACGGCTCAAAATACTCAAGGGGACTTGGTGAGAAAGAATAGCTAGGTTTGGGAACATTTCATTTTTTTAGCTCTTGGGGAGAATATCCCTTTAAAGCGAATGTACCATCAGGTATATCATTTTATTTCTTTTTTTTACTTCACCCTGTCGGGCCAGCTGTGTGATCCTGGTGGCACTATCCTTTTGACCTTTTTTCAAAACACCGACCGGTTCCTGCACTCAGCAGCATTTTTGTCTTGTGCACTGGCCCGCTCTATGCATTGGAGGTGGGCCCGGAGCCCCCCAGTGTGACGATATCCCCACACCTCTGTGACGCACCCTTGTTATGATTAACAGGGCCGTGTCACAGAGGGGAGGGAATATCGTCACAATGGGGGGATGCCCGGCCCACTTCTAGTGCATAGAGCGGGCCAGTGCACAAGACAAAAGTGGTGAAGAGCACAGAAACTGGGCGGCATATTAAAAAAAAAGCACCATGCCACCAGGATCACCACATGTTAGCCAAAAGGTTAACATAAAAAAAAAAATTGAGGTACCTGATGGCACATTCGGTTTAAGTGGTCTTGCAAATATATTAAATGACTAATCTTGTGTTATCTTGTGTTTCAAAACCTTTATTGTACTCCAGAGATGAATTTATAATTGTGAAAATAATATATGTTCAATTAAAAACAATATAACAATCTTTTATAGATTTGTCCATTTGGAGGGAGTCCATTGGCCATATGCCTTAATGGGACCCCCTTCCATTAAGTTTTCTATTATGTTCAGGAAAACCTGGCAGGAAGTGTTCAAGTTCCCTGTAGTACCCCCAAAAGAGAAATTAAGCATTACATTCTCCCTATTCAACTTGGTGGCTACTCTCCCAAGGTAGAGACTCTTTTTGTGACCACTCCCCACTCTGGTCAAGAGACCACACTGAATTCTCATAAGACAACCCCATTTGGTAATGGGAAAACATGCGATCTACTTTCATGGCAGGACCTTTTAACAAAAGATGGACAACCCCTTTAAGTGAACCTACATTATACTTTAGTCAATGACTCACTTGACTAATTTTTACGATTGTTTTGCAAAGTTATTTTTGGCTCACAATAACGTGTCCAGGTCCCACTAAACAAACCATTCGATGGAAACCAGTCAGCCAGTGGGTCATACAGCTATATTAAGTCAAGACAATCAATTTTTGAGCCAACTCCCTATTCATGACAACATTTGTTTGGACATGACTTTGTTAAGTAAACAGTCAATTGAATGTATTGACATTCCTGGGTAAACACGTTACCTAATACGTAATGTGCTTATGATAGGTAACAGAGGCGCTCGGACAAGTTTCATCATCTAATGTCAGCTCATTGGAGAGCCGCAGCAGAATTTTCAGGAGGTGCCAAATTGCAAAAGTACTGTTCACTCTTGGCTGACTCTCATTGGCCTTCGGGCAGGATTTTCTCCTAAGACAATGGCTCCAATGTTATTGTGGGTCTGAATTTGAGCAGTATGACCTTTTCTTGGTTTACAGGGCTTTAAAATCCCTTTCCTGGACTGCAGAGTTTAAGCAAAAGCCATACTGCTATAAAGCATAGTAGACTAAATGTAGCTCTAGATGTTCTAAGAATAGATCCCAGCATGCACTGCCTGTAGTTATAGTTGGTACTTATTGTAAGAAATAATTTTCCATATACATCGGAGCATAGTCCTTGGGATAGTCTCCGTCATATTGCTAAAGACTTTGTTCAATGTCTGGGATGGATGAACCAGATTATTTTGTGGTGGACTTCCCAATGCTATATGGGGTCCTTCAAATAGTCAGGCACTCTTAATAACTGTTGTCTATTTAGCCAATTGATCATTTTACTGAACGGATGACATTCTCTATTAAAGGGGTTGTCTGGGTTCTCCAACATGCCACCTCCACCCTATGCTTATCTTGGAAGAAACCATGAAAGTACCACATTATGATCAAAGGTCGTGGACAAAACAGTTTTTTCACGATGCTCATAGTACAGTACCTTTCAAGATGAGCAAAGGTTGAAAACAGAGTTTTGGGGAACGAGAAAACGTAATACATTTTCTCCTCCCAGAACAACCCCTTTTACTAAAGATCCCAATTCTTCCATGATAGATGATGTTGGGGGCAGTGGAAATAAGAATTGGGCATGTTAAATTTCAACTGGCCAATCCTTGTGTTCTTAAGATCCCATTACACAAAATGATTATCGACCGTATTTGGTTCAGGCCAATAATCGTTTGGTGTAGTAGGATGATGTTTGCTGATCGTGGTCTTTTAACTAGAGATGAGCGGATTTCCCGAAGTTCGGGTTCGTATGAACCTGAACTATCAGCATCTGACTCCCGTCGTCTGCCCGCTCCGTGCAGTGGGTGGATACAGCCTAAGAAACGCCTAGAAAACTGGAATACAGCCATTGGCATAGGCTGTATCCCAGTTTTCTAGGCGTTCCTTAGGCTGTATCCACCCGCTGCACAGAGCCGGCAGACAGCAGGAGTCAGATGCCGATACGAACCCGAACTTCGGGAAATCAGCTTATCTCTACTTTCAACGTGTTAAAATGGTCTGATCATGACAGCGACGGTCTGCTGCATGCTGATGGCCATGGGCCACCCAGAATATCTGAGGATTGTCCAGGCTGCCCCTCCTGCAGTTCCCCACTTCTCCCCGCTCACCATCTGTGCATGTAATAGCATAGGCAGCCATCAGGGAATGAGGGGGAAGCAAGCGCTGACCTGACAAGTTAGCGCTTGCTTCCCCCAGGATATCAATGTGTACAACAATACGGCCTTTAAGTCATCTAAGGGAAATCTGGCATAGACTTACTCCTCCTCTTTCCATTTAAAACACATGAATGTTTATAGTGTTTCCACGAAAATAAGACAGTGCCTTATATTAATTTTTGCTTGAAAATCGGCACTAAGAAGACATCCCCCCGGACCTCTCCAGAATTCTCACATCCTTGCAGCGCATCAGCAGCGGGACGGCCGTCGGTGTGAAGTGAGACTTGCCGGCGGAACAGACGGCGGCGTGCGGAGTTGTGCGTCAGAACTAGAGAAGATCGAACAGCGGAAACTGTTAGGTTCTATAGAACTCGAACCTTGCCGAACCTTCTGCATTTGATTCCCGATGCCTTCCTGGTCCCCGGGGAAGGAGGGGACAGCCCGAGTACCGCCTGAAATTCCGGGATACAGCCTAGGTAATAGGACCCGGGCTGTCTCCTCCTTCCCCACGGACCGGGAAGGCATCGGGAATGTGAAAGGTTTGACAAGGTTCAAGTTCTATAGAACCTAAGATTTTCCGCTGTTTGATCATTTCTAGTCAGGACATGTGGCGGAGAGCATTGGGACATGCAGAGGAGGTGGGGGCTATGGACCAAGCTACCTGCGGCGTTGGCTGTGAAGCTCCTCAATTTGATTAGGTGAGTCCTGGGTGGCGGCAGGTGGCAACGGGTGGACTTACTTTTGGGCAGCGCTTTACTTTCGGGGGGGTACCCTAGTTTAGAGTAGGGGTTGCCTTATTTTCAAGAGGTTGCCTTACTTTAGGCTAGTTGGTAGGGTAGTTGGGTTGTCTTATTTTAGGAGGGCATCCTATTTTTGGGGAAACATGGTAGTTGAGTATGGTGGAATCAGGAGAGAAAGCTATGGGTCAAACATATGTTCTTCTGACAGCTATAGCATGTGTCTGGGCACCTTAAGAATACCCTCATATAGAGTTTGCAGGTTTGATTTCCCATATCTCTTAATACCTATCTACGTAGTGACACATTTCACCTTGTACAAACAATCTATCATATTGATCCATGCATCCATTATTTTTTTCCGTACACGGCTTGCCATCCGAAGGGCGAGCAAACCTTTGAAAACTTGTCTACATCTTTGTCAAGGATTTTTTCTTAGTTTTCAATGAGACGCCATCTGAAAGAGCAAATGATGTTTCCCCAATACTTCCACTCACAAGGTGACACATAGAAAAGAACATGAAATTTCTCTTCAATGACTTTATTGTCTTTAGATGCTTTTTTAGTTGTTTACTTTAAAGGTGTTGTTCAAGGCTAGAAAGAAGGTCATTTTGTTTTTCCCCTCCGGGAACTGTGGTATCTTTCTGGTATTGTAGCTCATCTTCATCATTCGAGTAAATGGTTCTGAACTGCAATACCAGACGTGGACAGATGTGGTACCGTTCCTGGAACAAAAAGAAGACTTTTTTTTTTTTTACAAGCCCTCGATCTGACTACATTTCTTTATAACTTTGGAAACTGGGTCATCATGTGCATTGAATGTGCTGCATTAAGCACTTGTGGAGATAATCTTGAGAAGAGAAATACATTTCAGTGGGTCAAGTGCAAAGGAAGTTGAGCAACATGACAAATGCCATCTCCAAAATAAGCCGCACAAGAGACAAGTGCTATAATAAGAAGCTTAACATTGTCTAACCACTAATTCAGGTTACTATGGAATTCCCCTGCTACACTTTCCTTCTACCCACAATGGAGAGCATATAACAACCGCAGAGTTCTGTAGATGTAGAACAAATTTGCACAAAAATTCACACCAAGACAGATAGATGCCCATGTGAGAATATATTAATTCATCCTTATCTGGGAACAGCCTGTTAATAATGATCATTTAAAGGGGTTGTCTTGTTAGGAAATTAAGGGGTTAGCCAAAACACAGCGCCACAACTGTCATCAGGCTATAAGTGGAATTACGGCTTGACCCTAGTTTTTGGGACAAATGAGGAATTACAGGTTACCTGTTGAAATTATAGTCTCTACCTTTTGAGTTATTCCATCACAATGGTTTTCTGGTGATAAAACTAATTTGTATCAAATGAACATGTATTGGTTAAAAAAAAATTCTTGTCTGGGGTCTTTCATGCTTTCTTTTTGTTTTTGATGCAAACTGTCTGTTCTGTTGTCTTCATTGGTACAAACTCCTGTCTGCTGTACATTCTACCTGGCAACTCAGCCAATTCTATTTCCCTCCCACTAGGTGGAAAGCTCTTGAGGGTGTAGAGGACGGGGTGGTAATTAAGAAGATAAAGTGAGATGGAGATATAAGTGGTCAAGTTCCTGGCTAAAGTGTACAGCAGGAACAGGGAGTGCCATACAAATTCTTCACTAGACAGCAAATAGGAAACGAATAGGCCAGTCCATAGCTTCAATGCTTTCGTCTTGCAGGAACTGCTGACACACTCCAGCCACATGAGGTCTAGCATTGTCCTGCATTGGGAGGAACCCAGGGCCAACCACACCTGCATATGGTCTCACAAGGGGTCCGAGGATCTCATCTCGGTACCTAATGGCAGTCATACTATCTCTGGCGAGCACATGGAGGGCTGTGCGGCCCTTCAAAGAATGCCACCCCCACCCTTACTGACCCACTGCTAAACCACTCATGCTGAAGGATGTTGCAGGCAGCAGATCGTTCTCCACTGAATCTCCAGACTCTGTCTCGTCTGTCACATGTGCTCAGTGTGAACCTGCTCTCATCTGTGAAGAGCACGGGGCGCCAGTGGGGAATTTGCCAATCCTAGTGGTCTCTTTCAAATGCCAAGTGTCCTGCATGGTGTTGGGCTGTGAGCACAACCCCCATCTGTGGATGTCAGGCCCTAATACCATTCTCATTGAGTCGTTTTCTAACTCTTTGTGCAGACACATGTACATTTGTGACCTGCTAGAGGTCATTTTGCAGGGCTCTGGCAGTGCTCCTCCTCCTCCTTCTTGCACAAAGGCAGAGGTAGCGGTCCTGCTAATGGGTTGTTGCCCTCCTACAGCCTCCTCCCTGTCTACTGGTGTACTGGCCTCTCTCCTGGTAGCGCCTCCAGCCTCTGGACACTACGCTGACAGACACAGCAAACCTTTGTGCCACAGCTCGCATTGATGTGCCATCCTGGATGAGCTGCACTACCTGAGCCACTTGTGTGGAGTCCGTCTCATGCTACCACGAGTATGAAAGCACCACCAACATTCAAAAGTGACATCAGCCAAAAAGCATAGGTACTGAAAAGTGGTCTGTGGTCCTCACTTGCAGAACCTCTCCTTTATTGAGTGTGTCTTACTAATTGCCTGCGGGCATGCGGAAACTTTACATTGTGTGTTATGGGTAATTGGGATGGGGATGCATCAAAATTCTAAAAGAAATTAAGTTCCTCCAACCGGTACTGCAGTACCGGCCGGGATGAACTTCCCTGACACCGGCTGGTGTCATACGCTGTGTGAACCCGGCCTATGACTGTAAACCTGTCTGGGTTTTTCTTGCTAATTTAAAAGAACATCCTGCAATGCATTATTTCTCCTCCGGGGGTGCTGCAGAGAGATTATCCACATGATTTGTGGACCATACTTTTTATGGGACCTTGTCCAAAACAGTAATTTCATACCATAATTAAATGTAGACCTTGAACATTGCTGAAATATCCCCAAGGCATCTATTATATTGTATCATTTCATTTGAATTCTGGAATCAGACGGTTCCTCTTATGTATGATATGTTAGTAGCAGGAGGGGGGCAATATCCTAACAGAATGAACACATTTTCTGTGGGAATGGAAGGCCCAGGGTAGAATTTCCATTATGTGCATCTCTCTTGGATTAACCTGTCTTAAAACATACTCTGCGCAGGATATTTGGGTAAGATACACAGTATTTTTGTAACTCTAGAGATCATGAAGGAACATGCTGTTAAAATAGATGAGAAACTGGATATTGTGCTAACGTAAAAAAAAAAAAAAAAACTCCCTGAGTTGATAATCAGCGGTGGTGTAATACGTAGAAGAGATAAGACAGATGTATGATGGAATGTCCCTGTGAAATCAGGCAGGAGCAGCGGCATAATGGAATCCTTGTGAAAGAAACTCGCAGCGGCTGGAAAGCAGTCACTCACCAAGGTCAAATACAATAAGGCCGAATCTTTGAAGAATTGTATTTATTTAAGAAAAATTGCAAATTCACCTTGTAACAAAACCATTATGTAAGTGTTTAGGCTGCAAAAAAGAGACAGGAATGTTATGTTTTTGAATTTGGTCCAAAAATGTTTACTTTTTGTGATTCTTTTTGGATTGGTCTCCACCCACTACAGTTATGGTCCAGCCACCAAATATACTGTCCAGGAGCAGGGACTTTTGCTTTTGATAGGGGCTCCTGCTTCTTTATATAATTTGCATGGGCAATCAGGGGGCAATCAAGATTCAAGACATTTCCATCCAAATCTGATGGTAGGATTTGCCGAAACAGATCCAAAATGAATCTTGGGGGATTCACTCATCTCTACTTAGAGCTATATTGGCCTCTCAGGGTGGTGCATTCCTTATTGCATAACAAATTAGTGGCTAAGATGTTCAGGGTCGTGAATAGGAGACCTAAGAATAACTGGTAATTACTAGAGATGAGTGCAACGCGAGCATGCTTGAGTCAGGTCATTCGGGATTTGATTATCAGTGGCTGAAGAAATTGGATGCAGCCCTAGTGAGTCTGGGAAAACATGGATATGGCCTATGGCCTATGGCTGTATCCATGTTTTCCAGGCAGCCTTAGGGCTGCATCCAACATCTTCAGCCGCCGGTAGACAAATGCTAAACAATTGGACATGCTTGAGTTACGCATCTGATTTGGCAAAAGCAAAGTTTAGTAATCTTTACACAGTAATGTGGCTTCCACACAACTGAATAAAAAAATGTCCAAAGACTATCTTTAGATAGTATTTGGACAACTTTTTGGATAATATAGTACCCATTCACTTCAATGCCCCATACACACCTCTATGTTTTTCACAGTTCTGCACTGAGCTCACTTGTAATGATGTTAAATGTCCAGACAAGCCATTCTTCTGGCTAATATTAGGTCATTCCAAAAGTGACCACAGGATGGAGCGTTTTTGGCATTCTGTAGCAGTTTTTTTTTTTTTTTTTTAAACCAATGTTGCGCAACCTTTGCTTAGCTGGCAAATGTCAAGTATGATTAAGGCAGGTTTAGGTAAAGACCTTGCACAATAGGGCTTTTTACCCTGAATCAGGTGATTTAACTCTTTTGTCAATCTGTCATTCCAGCGCTGAGATTTAAGATTTAGAAAATGTTATGCAAATTAGTGAATGAAGCCCACGGGGAATTCTGGGCTGCCACATTAAGCTTTTGCAGGCCAGGGGGACACCCTGTGGGCTTTTCTCTTTGTCTCTTTGTATCTCAGCACTGGAGAGGATTGAAATAAGAGTTATATTTCTTGTCACTGTTTTTGGCCATACATCATCCTTTGTAAAGAGAGGATGTGCGGCTGATAATGAGTTCAAATGGTCGATCAAGTGATCATCGCAGGGATTGGCACTCATTATCTGCAGCCTGTTGGCCTAAGGAGCAGATCACTAACGGTCCCCATACAACTTGTACTTTTGTCGCCCATTGGTGTAAGTAATTCAGAAAAAAAGGTGTAGGTCCTCTAGTTAGAAATGCAATATGAAAGTAAAAATTAGAATCATATTAGGATCAAATTACTATTATATTGCATTTCTAACTAGAGGGCCTACATCTTTTTTCTGAATTACCGGCATATTTTACTCCTTGGGGTATAGGAACTTTCTAGGCTAACCTTGTTAGATTGTGACCAAGAAGTTCAATACCAATGGTGTAAGTAGTATGAGGCTCTCCCAAACAACCACAAAAAAATTATGTTGGTGGAGAAAACCACTGCTCGATCCCTTTGTTCTGGGAGAGATAAGCTACTGTATAGCCAGAGCTCTCTGGCTGCAGCTTAACCCTCCCATAGAGAACAAAGAATCATGGGGGCCAATCGAGTGTTCGATGGACAGTTATTGAAGGTGGGTGGCCCCCTTAAGTTGCTTCTAACTGCAGGGCTCCACATACAGTACGTCTAGACTACTTATACATTATTGAAATTCTGGTGGGTAGAATAAATACATTATAAAGCTATTGGATTATTATAACTGGACATTAGCATATAAAAATAAATGCCTTAAGCCTGTTGCTTACCAGGAGCATCTGTCTTGTGTTTGATGTGCATGTCGCAGAAATATTCCGACACCTAGCGCTGCTATATATAAGTAACCTTGCATCTCCAGCAGCGATCACATGTCAGGAGTTTTACAATGTTGATGCTGTTGCTAAGCCCTTGCTGTGACTGAGGAGCAGTTTCCAGTTTAGTAAGGTTAAACCATGTTTCTCATACAATGCCCGGTGAGAAGCCGCTGCAATGTCACAGAATCACTTCAACGTATTAGCCCTAAATTCTAAAGATTACATAAGGAGAGAAGAGGTCAGCTCCAAAAACGGAACATAATCGAATACGCAACAAATCCCGAGAGATGATGCCCATTCATTCTCTACAGGGGCGCTGAATATTTAGTGAATCATAATATAGTTCAACACTTGGAAATTTTTGGTGGCTCCATTGGGAATGGATGGAGCTTCAGCCATACGTGTGCAATATGCACCATTCATTTTAGGTATCGGTTGGGGTTCATTAGAATGGAAATAACTTTCTAATAGAAGCCCTTCTGGGTCACTATGGCTTCTACAGTTATAGCTATAGACCAGTAGTATAGGGACACAGCACTACATTATAATTGTATCCATTTTATTCTCATGACCACTGGGGGCCCTGAAGGCCGGATCTCCATGATTGTAAAGTAATAGCATAACCTAGGGATCATTTTTAGATAAATATTTGATAACATTTTATCAAAGGGATGAAAGATTTTTCTTACATGCTAGAAAAATTGAGTTTAACACCTAAGGGGTCATTCACACGTCTGTAGAATTCTGTCCATACACGGACGTTGCTCTGCACACTAGACCTGGGAGCTCCCTGCATCATGATTAATTATAATGTCGGGAGCTCCAAAACAGTTTTTAAAGGGTTATCCAGCACTACAAAAACGTTAAGGGGCGGGCTGGAAGGTTGAATGGGTGCAATGAGGATGATAGTCCCGCCCCCAGTGCACCAACCCATCTGATTTGCATACTAAATAAAAGAGGATGAAGTTAAGAACATTGCCATCGTTCTCATGCTTATATAATGAGAGCTGCAGGATTGTAATCGACTAAGCAATGAATAATACATAATTGATGTAAGAGAACTTAAACTTGACGGACATGTATATTTTTTCAACCTAAGTAACTATGTAATAAAAGTGTGAGAAAATATACAGCAGACACGCCACATTCATTTAAAAGGCAGATCGGAGGCTGGTGGAGGCCCCTTGGCCCGAGCCCTGACAGCCGGGAAAAGCTGCTCACATTTTTGACAGTCCTTAAAACTATGAACTCAGTTGTGAGAAACCCATTGTGAACATAAAGTCACAACAACTTTGAGCTGAGCTGCATTGTGCTCTTATAGTCGAGTCTTCTCACAATCTGCTCGATGGCAGAAGATTTATGGGCTGAATATGGGTTGTGTGTTCCAGTCTGTACTTCCTGTGCCCCATCACTACAGTACTGTCCGTCATTCAGCGCTATAGTAGTTTACTAGATAATTAACATTCCGCGGATTCCTTCTGGTGATTCATTGTCCCATCCGTACATTGCTCGATGTGTTTGGTGCACATATGTCTGTGAATGAACATTTGTAACCGTACCGAAAAAATGTCAGCATTATCGTGTTCTCTTCTCTTAATATGCTGGATAATGCATTGCTGATATTTTTTTATTGTACTTAAAAAAAAAAAAAAGTTTTTAAAGCATGATCCTCGGGCTAGCATGAAGCTGAATGTCAGCATGGACTGCATGGCTCAGCCTGGGATGACATTGGATATGATTGAACACATGGAACAATGGATGTGATTGTTGTGTGGTTGAACTTGGGAAGTTCTCATCTTCGTCACCTGCTGGGAAGGATGCTATTTATTGGGGGTGTCGGTAAAACATCGCCGGAGAAGTCTTTTGGGTAAAGAAGTGTTAGGATTTGAGTTATGTCTATGTTCAGTAGAAAGATGGTTTTTCCAGTAATTGACCATTCCACAAGGGCTTATAAAAAACAATATAATTTCCATGTTAAAAAAAAAAAAAAAGTCAAAACACTTGGACACAAGAGTGAAGGTAAATATGGATTGGACCACTATGTCCGCGGGGATGCACACAAGGGATGTCACTAAATCTCTGGGTACTAGGCGAACAATAAGCATCTGAATCCGTGGGGATTAGATACGGAATATGAAATATAAAAACACAGAGGGGGGAATTATCAAGACAGTGTACAGATAATGAAAATCCCCCACCCGTGTGTCCTATGCTGGTTTTATTGAGAAGTGTACCCTCTGACCTGGTGTATATTTTGACTTGTGTGTAAATCATGGTAGATCAGGCACTAGAGGAAGCCACATCCCTTCCGCACCTTGCCGTCCCCCGCCCCTACTCATCAGACAAACAAAAAGTAGCAAATTTTGCTGGGGAGGGCAGAGGGAAACACTAAAGACTCCCCATTCAAAGGGTATCGTGTGACACTATAACTTATCTCTTAATGTCTATAAAGCTGTCCATGCACATTAGACAGCTATCTCTTCTGAGTCTTACCCTCCCATACACAGGCATTAGAAAGGTTGGGATAAGCCACTGCTAGACTCTTCTAGGTTAGATAAGAAGAGATAAGCGAGCTCAGCTGAGTACAGAAGGAAGCTCTTTTGCCTAATAAAACCTATTAGAGTTCCTTAAAATCACTTGTTTTTAAATCACTGATTTTCGAAATCACAGTTACACATTACCTAATAAGAAATTGGTATTTTCTAGTTCATTTTTACTGGGAAACTCCACTCAAACTTTTTCTCCACCACTATGAACATTAGTCATGGTTAGAGACGATGGCGCTTGAGTCCGATCGTTCACCATTTCAATACCGGTGGCTGAAGAAGTTGGATTCAGCCCTAGAAAGTCCTGGAAAACATGGATACAGCCATAGGCCATATGGCTTCCTAGAGCAGCATTAGACTCTTTAGCCACTAGTATTAACATGCCGAATGATTAGACTCAAGCATGTTCGAGTTGTGCTCATCTCTAGAGATGATCGAACAGGGCTGAGGTGTAGGTTCGTATGAACCCAAACCATCGGCATTTGACTCCAGCCGCCTTCCTGTTCCGTGGGGAAGGTGGAGACTTGTCTCCACCTTCCCCATGGAACGGGAAGGCAGCTGGAGTCAAATGCCGATGGTTCGGGTTCGCACGAACCTGAACCTCGGACCTGTTCGATCATCTCTACTCATCTTTAGTCTTGGTCCATGTTACACTTGCTTTCCAAACTTAAGGAAATAACTGGAGAAGTCTATATGACCTTCTCTGCCATAGACGTAGTCATGTATTAGATAGCATCAAGGATACAAAAATAATGACCCTATTTTATATTACTGTTTAACACAAAGAAGATTGGACATTTGAGGTCCATTGAAAAAGAGAGAGGAATTTCCTTTGGTAGCCATTTTACTTTATTGGTCGAAAGGGTCACCAGGTGATGTATGCTTATTTGTCATATAGGTCGATCACAACTTCTTTCTTTTTCTCCCAGTCAGTCCTATTATTGAAAAATCTTGCTTTCCCACAATGGTCCCATATAATTCATAGCAGAACCTGTAAAATACACCCCACAAAACACCACTTCTCCTTCACGCAAGCCATTATTGTGTCGGTAATGTTCGGAGTGCCCGGACTACCAATTGGTCCCTTGACACGACCTAAATAAACGATTGAAATAGACAATATAACCGAATCAATCTTCACTTTAATGAATCTCTAACGTTTTATGATTTCTTAAAAGAATCTATTAGCAGAATGGTTCTCACCAACAGTGCGCTGTACGGCAAGGACCGAAATGAATAAAAAGCTGCAGTTATCACCTCAATCGCTTACGGAAAGGGGGACAAAAAAAAAAGTTATTCTTTGTGACATTTGCATTGTGAATTGCCAGATTCATCAAAGTCTCCATGGTTATTGAGTAGATCACAAGAGGACTGATTAAAATCTGATTAGTATTCAGGCTCGGAGCTTTCTGCTAGTCTTTGCTTGTGGCAACTTCTTTCTGTGCCAGGAAAGCTATTATTAAAGGAAATTATTTCAAGTAAAGTGAAATGTCTTGTAGCTGTTTGCCTTGAATTAAATAAGCCTAATGGCGCGCATCTATATGTGTATACATGTTTCATGATCCTTGCATTGTACGCCCCGTAAAAAGGTACCGTGACCCAGGGCTAATTTTTGTAAAAAGAGCGGATCACTATTTTCCTCCGGTAATAGGGGGGATTGAACCATCGGCTTCTTAGCCTGTAAAAAGGAGGTTGTATTTACAGTCTAATAGTAAAACAATGTGGACAGGTGTACTAATAGGACGACTCAAACCTCGTCCCAGAACCATTGATGTCATTCTAATTAATGGCCGAGCCAAAACTGATTTATCGTTGTTTTTTTTTCCCTTCTTTTGCCAATTAGCACTCTAATTAAATGGCAAACCTTGCTCTTCTCTTTTCCGACTTCAAATGCTCGCTTATCATTCATCGGCAGCTGCGCCCGTACACAATGCCGCCAGTAGACATGAATCTGCACACTTCGTACGTTCTCGAAATATATTGCTTTAAGTTAATGCTGACTTTTATATATCAGATAAATTACATTCCTAGGGAGAATAACTATTTAATGGCTCGGGGGTTGTGTTGGCCGCCGTGGAAAGTCCTGGCGATGGCTCAAAAGGCTCAAAGCGATTGTTTAAGTCGAGGCGATGGGCCTAGTATCTGGAATATTAATCTTTTTTTTTTTTGTTTTGTCTTTTACCGCTTTGTACAGTAATTATTTAGTATTCTCTTTCATATTAGTTTAGAGACGGTAGACTGGTTGGGCTGCCTGTAGCAAGGCAATAGACAATATGTTTTCACTGGTCTGTCGCTTGTGCCAATATGTACTGTAGTTTACAGGAATTTATATTCTGAGATAGGCAACATATGACTGGCCAAGGATGAATACAGAATAGTCATTGGGTGCCATTCCCCCGCCCACCAGCTGATGATTGACAGGACTGCCCATAAACAGAATCATAGGGAGAAACCTGTCAATCATCAGCTGGTGGGTGGGGGAAACAGTACCTCATGGGCACACTGGTAATGCTGCACATATGGAGGGTCTTCTGATTACAAGTTGATCACAGGATGTTTCACAGCAGGGTTTCTCATCAATCGGGTACACTCTATGGTAGAATTCTGTAGCATGTGTTCAATTCCGCACAGAACCAATTCAGGATAAATTGAAGGGTTTCTCTAGGATTTTGAGGCTGATGGCTTCTAATAGACACTAATAATATCAGATCCCCACACCCCAATCCCCCCCCCAATATCTCCCCTGGTCATCTGGTTAAACTGTCTAAAGTGCCCTTATACCTTATATTACCTTATACCTTATGGTGGTCTCCAGAAGGCTCAGGCACGCAGAACTTTTGTTGCCCAATGCAATTGTGGGAGGGATAAGTAACCACCAAACCACCAGAGCTGTCTGACTGCTGCTCCTTCCACCTTCTCGTAAAAAAAATGGGATTGTTTAGCTGTGCAGTGTATATGGAGGATGGGAGACAGAACTGTTATTGAAGGTTATTGAAGTTATCAACCATTGTTGAAGGTGTATGGCTGCCTTAAGGTGCATAAGATGACACACCTCCTCTCCAAGTATGGGTCAACATGGGGCAGGTCCAATAAAGTACTGTCACGTGACTCCTCAAGCTGTCTCCCAGTCACCCGGACTACAAGAGTTGTGCCTTGCAGTTAGCACAACTTGACTAGGTGAGAACCACCAACACTTTTTACTAACCTAAGTTATTTGTATCAATGTGTTCTAGGACATTCCTAAGACTGCATCCAACTTTTTTAGCTACCCCTGGAATTGTGCTACATGCTGGAATTGTGCTCATTTCTCAATCAGGTGATCACTGAGGGTACTGGAAATCGGTAACCCACTGATCTGATGTTGATCCTATCCTAATGGCCGTATTATGTGGCACGATAATGAGGGGGAAGTGAGCTCCGATCTGTCAGGTCAGCACTTGCTTCCCCCTTGTTCCCTGCTCTCTGCCTGTGCTATTACACGCCCATTGAAGTCAGCTGGCTGGCCATTAAAGTCAGCCACTCCTATTGCACTGAGCGGTGAACAACAGACTGTTGCTGTCTTGACTGTTTCTTTCTATCAGGTTGAAAGACCACGATTAGCCGACATAGTGCATGCCGGATGATCATGGTCTTTTAACACATACTATTACAAAAAAAAAAAACGATTATCGGCTGAAACGGCTGGTAATCGGCCAAGTATGGTGTAATAGAGCCTTTAGTAAGAAGGACTTTATGTGCCCGTATAGTGGATGGAGATCATAGCTTTTTGTAGACTCTTTCTGCTCCAGCTGATAGATGGAGTCTTGTATGTATTACCATACTCCGTGAACCCAGACTCCATACTTCTCCTGTGCTGTCCCAGTTCTCTAGAAGTTATTTCCTCTAAAACCAGATTAATTCTCATCTACAGATTTAAAGCAGAATTCCAGGCAAAAGAAAAAATCTGATGCAGGCAGAGGGATGGGGGAAATAAAGAATGTATACTTACCTATCCATGTGCCCCTGCAGTGCCACTCTCACCACTCGTTGTCAGCCGGTGGACATCTTTCTTTATACGTCATGACCTGGGGAAAGTACATGATCAGCAAATGATTGGCAGAGCAGACATTCGTGAGCCCGGGTTGTGATGTTTCAG
Organism: Dendropsophus ebraccatus; assembly: GCF_027789765.1. Lineage (NCBI taxonomy): Eukaryota > Metazoa > Chordata > Amphibia > Anura > Hylidae > Dendropsophus > Dendropsophus ebraccatus. The sequence goes on along the minus strand of NC_091468.1, from coordinate 16,824,587 downwards.
AAGCGAGGGGGGTCCAGGTGCGGTAATGCGGTGCTGTGGGGGCATGGGGACAGGTAAGTATACATTCTTTATTATACATTCTTTTTGTAATTTAATATACTTCATTTTCCTAGCAATCTAGGTGTTTTTATTCTTTATTATGGCCCTGCACTCCCCTTCCCGCATTATATTTTTTGTTTTGCCCGGACTTCTTTATAGACATAGAACATTTTTATAGACACCACCCCCATCCTACGATGGCTCCGATTTCATTAACAATCTCCTTCTGGAAACCTGAATCGTCTGATTTTTCCCCCCACAAAATTAAAAGCACAGATTTCTTGAGAACTAAACAAGAAGACTAAGAAAAACCCTTGTTGGTCAATAATGACAAAATCAATTCAAAATGGGTTGACTGATTTAATTTCCCTTTCCGTAATCAATTCAATCAATTCTAATTAGTTACAATGGGAGACGTCCATGGTCTGGGATTTCTATCAATCAATCAATCTGCGGACTGTGTGGTAGTAAATGTATCTGCTGGCCTGATCTATGTTTGTCATTGGCATGCTATATGTTATCATGAGAACAAGAAGATCATTATATAGACGATACAGCAGCCAAGTGTAACAGAGCAGCCATTCTTAGTGTTGGATAATTGGTAGCTAATTAGTAAATGAACATTCTAATCAGAACATCATGTGCAGTGTAGATGTACATAGTGTTATCCTGGATTTCCCATTGGACAGAACTACCATGTAGATATAGAGGACTGCTGTTTATTTGTGCGCCTTTATTTTAAAGGTTCTTAAAAGTGCATTAAAAACCCATAGGACCTGAGGAGAGACCGGTTCCATACATCACTGGAACCTGGACTAGGTAAGTATTAGTTTTTTTTTTTCTTCAATGAGCATTATTACTACAAGGGCAAAGGAAGCATTGTCATCATATGGGGCACTCAGGGATACTATTACAATATGGTGAGGCACAGGGAGCATTATTGCTATACTGGGGCACAGAGGGCATTGTTACGATATATGATGAAGGACAATATTGCTCTATGAGGGCAATGGGGGCATTATTGCTATATAGAGGCAAGGGTAGCATTATTTTAATTTAGGGGCATAGGGGGCTTTGTTACTCTATGTGGATACAGGGGATAATATATGGGGCATAGGGGGCATTATTGCAATATGGAGACAAAGGGTCATTATTATAATATAATATAACTGTTACTATATGGAGCACTGGGGGGAGGGGGGTTGGAGGACAATATTGCAATATGGAGACACAAAGGAATAATATTATAGATGGGCATTGTTACTAAGTGGGGCACTGGGGGAAGGGGGATACTGGGGGACAATATTGCAATATGAAGACACAGGAGCATTATTACAATACAGGGATGCATTGTTACTAAGTGGGCCATTTGGGAGGGCTGGGGATAATATCACAACATGGAGGGGAAAGGGAGAATTATTACAAGATAGGGGGCATTGTTACTATATGGGTCACTGGGGGGATATTACAATATGGAGGGGCATTATTACTAGGGAAGGCTGGGGGACAATACTGCATTATGGAGGGGAAAGGGAGCATTATTACAAGATGGGGGCATTGTTACTATATGGGTCACTGGGGGCTAGGGGGGGAAAGCTGCGGGGGGGGGGGGCTGCCCGGGTAATCGCTTGATTGTCCGGGCAGCCCATAGCAGATAGCAGCGGTCTGCTGCTGCCGCTCCTGTTCCACGGAGCAACGGCAGCAAATTGTTGCTATATTAGTTGTTGTTGAAAGACAAACGACAGCAAACGACAGCTGATCGTTGCCTTCTATTACACAGGTCGAATATCGGCCGTAACAGCCGATATCAGCCGAATATGGACGATAATCGTTCCGTGTTATAGGGCCTTTATTACTGCATCTGGCCACAAGGGGCATTACACTGAGGCATTATCAGTGTGTGGAAGAGCATTAGTATTTTTTTAGTAAGGACATTTCATCAGATCCTACACTAATATGGCCACCATACTCTGCAGAGTTGGGACACAGTTGGAAGAAGTCATCATAGTGGTCTGAGGGAGCAGAATACAGAGACGGCATGTATGATCTCTGGATGGTGGTGGGGATGGGGGGGCTACTTACAGTATTAGGCTATGTTCCCACACAGTATTTTTGCTCAGTATTTTGCAACCAAAACCAGAAGTGGATTGAAAACACTATCTATTAGGCTATGTTCGCACACTGTTGAAATTGAGTGGATGGCTGTCATATAATGGCAAATAATTACTGTTATTTTAAAACACCACAACTGTTGGTTTGATGTAACGCCTGTTATTTGCCATTAAATGGTGTCCATCCACCTAATTTCAACAGTGTGTGAACATAGCCTTTCTGGGTATTTAATAAACTTCTGGTTTGGGTTGCAATATACTGACCAAAATACTGAGCAGAAATACTCTGCGGGAACATAGCCTTACACTGAAAAGATAACAGAATAGATGGCAAAAACATGAGTTAAAGCTCTGCACAAGTCCCAGTTTACAAATGTGTCCCATATAAAGAATAGGATTTGGAGATGTTCATTGTGTCTATGACCATGAGGCTTGCCGTAAAGCATGTCACTAAATGCTGTTAGAAAAAAAAAAAAAAAACACAGCCCAGCAAAGATGGCTGCCCACGTAGTAAAATAGATTACAAAAGAACATGTTTCAGTAACTGGAGCTAGTCAGTAAAAAACAAACATTCCCTTTCAATATGGATACAGTGCCCCCCTTATAAATGAAGCCCTTCACCAGGATTATGTGGCAGGAATCTCTTAGTACAGGAATGGAATAATGGACAATATAGTTTTGTAGCAGTTAGAGGGTCAAAAATTCTCCATCCCTGTCTTAGTTGATTGTTTTTGTAGCACTTTATTTATCGTGTGACCCAAATAAAATGGAACATTAAAAAAAAAAAAAAAGACATGAGAAAAACAAGTGCGATTATACCACGCCTCACATGTGACTTCAATGGACACCTCCTAGGAACATATTGTACTGTTTTGTAAAGAATAAATCCCCCTTCACGAGGAGGCCTTATGAATACCAAAAAATCCATTGGCCTTTAAAAAAAAAAAAAAAAACTTTCCTTGACCGATATATCTTACAGTAGTCGTATCGCGAACCATTCAGCCCAAATATAAATTAAAAATCAGCCTGTGTATAAAGCCATTGCCTTTCCGATTGTTCCTCCTAATGTTTTCCAGATCTGCATTCGGGACAGCTGAATGGGGGCTGGGAGACTGTTTACAATATTTTCACATGATCATTGTGGCAGGGTTTTGCACTGTGTGAAAGGCCTTCTGTTTTCAGATGGCATTGAAAGTTTACCGTCTTCCCCAGACAAAAGGAAGAGAGCTTCTTGCCAGGGGATGAGTAATGGACATGGCTGATGCACAATGAGTTTAGTCCAGCCTTAAATCTACTTGGTGATCCAAGTCTTTTCCGTCTTTCTGCAAAGCAACCATTGTCCCCCCCCCCCCTTTTTCCCCTTCTTCTGCATCAGATGAGTATAAAGAATGCCAAGTGGGGAGGCTCAGGAACATTAGTTGCTCGGAGTTTGCGACTCGCTATCTGCCGTCTTATGTCTGTAATAACACTTGGAAGAGCATCAATAATTGGTTATGCCTCCACTCCGATAGACTGCAGGGCCATCTGTACAGCGTTCGCTTCCAGAAGAATCTCGCTAAGTTTTAATATATTCCTCTGCATTCAATTAGCCTGATGAGTGTTATTATATGAGTAATTGATGGAAATCAAGATAATGTTTATTGTTGCGAGTCGTATTTATTTAGCCACACGCGGAAAAGACGGGACTTTCTTTAAAGTTTGGATCGACCGCCCCCCCTTTTTACAAAGAAAGAAAAAAAAAAGTACAAAAACATCTGCATCTGTTTTATTGCTAGGCTTTTCTTTTTTTTTTTTTTACTTGTACACTCAAAGGAAAATCTTTGTTCCTTGGAATAAAGAGGAAAAAAAAACTTTCTTAAAATAGTGACTGTGATTGTAGATGGTCCCTAATCAGGGGGCTTCATGTCCAAATGCGATGGTTTTCATTATGGGGCTACACCAAAAATATAGTTAAGACTTACAAAAAGTAATGCAAAAATGTCAGCATCCCCCCCCCCCCCGCGTGGGTATTATCCTCCAGAACGTTGTTTAGTCTATGCAAATTAGCAATATGTTCATTAGCATAATAGTCAGTGTCGAGGACAGAGAATATGGTCCAGCGTAATGAACAGTAATTAATGAATGGAACCTTGTAAATTGTATAAATTTTGTCATCTACTTAGGTCTATAAAGTAAGGGCCATAGTACATGGACTGATAATCCGCTTAATCAGGCTGATTCAGCAGATTATCGCTCTGTGTAATAGAGACAATGATCAGCCAATGACAATACCATCGGCTGATTCTGTCTTTTGGTCCTGACCTAAAATCATCGGCTGCTGATTGTGCATTGCTGCGTGTGACAGGTTGCTCGGCGGATCACTGGTCGCAGCAGTCCTGGCCAGTGATTGGCTGAGTGGCCAGTCAGTTCAGAGACCCACACTAAAGCTACTGTGACGGCTCCGGAAAGCGAGCAGAGGGCAGAAGGACACCAGGGGTTCATGGAGAGGTAATGTATACAATTTAAGGGCCAGGGCTATGCAGACATTGATAACGTAACGATGTCCATGCAGTCCTTACTTTTACGATTATTGAGCTATGTAATAGACTCTGAGGCTGATCTAGCAGATCGCTGCTCGCTTGCAGGAGGGGCAGGCAAGCCAGGACGGATCAGTGCCCTGAGGGCAGTAGTCCCGTCCCCTGTGCACCAAACCATATCATTTACTTAGGAAATTAGGTCAAATTACCCACAAACAGTAGCGGTTTATAATAGGTCCTTTTCAGGCGGAGCTCCTCGGGCGCCCATGGCTGCCCAAACAGACTTACTTTTAGTGGTGAAATGTATTCTGGATACAGCTCTGCTATAATTTGCAAACAATGGCTGCTTTTTTACTTCGATTTTGCACAAATCAGGACATCATGACATTATCCATCCTGTACTATGAACGCCAGGCTAGTGCTGCCACAGTTACAGTGGGGTGGGGGGGTGGGGGTCCCAGGCTTGGTGAACAGCCCGGGGCCTATGGTAAAGTTAATCCGCCCTGCCCACAAATAGTGCTGATAATAAATTTACCTTCCTGCCCTGTGTGCTATACATCAGTTTGCTGTTGTTTCCATCTAAATAAAATGTTTAAATAAATAACGTGTTAAAATGTCTGACATATAAACAAAAGGTTACTTAAAGGGGTACTCCAGGTCTATTTAAAAAAAAACTCAAGACTTCCAGTACTTATGAGCTGCTGTATGTCCTGCAGGGATTGATGTATTATTCCCAGTTTTCCGTCTGAGGATATGTGCACACTGTGGAATTTGGAAGGAAATTTCAGGCGGAGTCTGTGCTGCGGTTTTCGCTAGAGATTCCGCCTATCCCATAGACCATTAATATGAGCCTGATTCTGCCAAAGCCTTTTCTTTCATAATCCTCAAGCAAGTAGCTATGCCCTGCCAAAACCCTAAAGAGGGGCAACTACAATTAAGGGGTTGCTTATGTCTCGGATGGCCATCTTCTACGTCTGGGATGACCATTGTCTATGTAAAACTATCTGCAGTGGTTGGAAAAGCAGCAACTAAAGCTGAATCGCCTCACTGATATTCGCCCATTTGTCTTGGAGCGTGCGCCTTGAGTAATCTCCACTTGTTTTGTACAAGCCAAGGGCCCATGTTCCTGGATCTGGCCCTCTCTGATCTCTCCCGGCCAGAGGCGGTATTCTCCAAACCGTGAAAACGGGTATTATCCCATACTTGAATCTTAACTAATTTCAATAAAACAGCCAAAGTATAGTAGCTACAGTACTGGGACTATTACAGAAGGTTAAATTTGTTAGCGCATGTTTTTATAACAGTTTCAAACACTGAGAAATCACAATAAAAAAAAGTCAATCAGCCAGTCATAATTATTATTATTAATTACATATAAAAAGCCCTTAATTCCAGAGCGCTATACAATAGATAGGGGTAACAAGCAGGAACAATACAAGATCAGAACACATTACATGAAGGCAGATGGAAGACTGATACATGGGGGAAGAGGACCCTGCCCGCGAGGGCTTACAATCTATAAGGTAATGGGAGAGAAACAGGGGATAAAGTGCAGCCAGTCAAGTGTGATGCAGAATTATTATAGGTTATAGCCAACTTTGAAGAGATGGGTTTTCAGGTAACTTTTGAAGGACTTGATGGTGGATGAGAGACGGATGTGTCGGGGTAGCGAGTTCCAGAGTATGGGGGAGGCTCGGGCAAAGTCTTGGAGGCGGTTGTGCGCGGTACGAACAAGGGGGGGAGCGCAGACGGAGGTCACTGAAGTATCGAAGGTTGCGTGAGGAATGGTAGTGGGATATCAGGTCAGAGATGTATAGAGGGGACAGGTTGTGGATAGCCTTGTACGTCATGGTCAACAATTTAAAGTGAATACGTTGGGCAATGGGGAGCCAGTGGAGGGATTGGCAGAGAGGAGAGGCAGAGGCAAAGCGCGGGGCAGCAGAATTAAGGATAGACTGGAGGGGAGCAAGGGAGTTAGATGGAAGGCCAGAGAGGAGGATGTTACAGTAGTCCAAGCGGGCCAAGCGGGAAATAGTAAGAGTATGGACCAGCAGTTTGGTGAAGTCAGGGGTGAGAAAAGGTCGGATTCTGGAAATGTTTTTGAGGTGAAGGTGGCAGGAGGTGGTCAGGGCCTGAATATGTGGTTTCATCCAATTTAATAAAACCCAACTTGTATAACACAGTAAGAGTGTAGAGCGACCACTGATTATGTAAGGCACACACTCCATTCACTGATCCCAGTAAACTAGTATAACTCAATAGGAGTGTACCCAGTGAGTGAATAATATGGACTGTGTCTTTTTTGGTCCCAGTGAATTACTATAGGCACCCAGTTATTTGGTAACCCGGACACTTGGTTGGCATCTACAACAATCACCCACAATCAGCCCTACTATCCTCTCCTTCTGTCCCTATATGCTATGCTAACATCTCTCCCTGCTCTGCTGTATCTGCCTGCGGCCATCCTGCTCTCTCCTCCACACACAGCTGACTGGCCACCTCCGTTACCGAACCACCTCATATAGAGGGGGCAGTGCTGACATCAGAAAGGCCTGAAGCTGATTGGATAGGTGCTAGGGATTTCTCCCACCCAGTGACGCTCCAAACAGCACGTGCGGCCGCCATTTTGTTTTTTTGCAAATTTTGATTTGCCAGATTTACTTCGCTCATCTCTTGCGGTAATATTTGGGCACAGGAGATACAACTGCTGGGGCCCCATGTGATCTCTACAGTAGAAACTACTTTATTCCATTAGAATTGAGCTGTTTTCATAGCTCCAATAGAGAATGAATAGAGTGATGGCACACACATGTATGACCCGCTGCTCCATTTTAACAGAAGACTGGGGGCCTCATTGTCAAGATTTCTGGGGACCCCAGTGGTCAGACCCCATGCTAGTTATACTCTATTCTGTGAATTGGGGATAACCTCCTAAAATGGGAATACCGCTTTAGGGCATGAGCCACTAAAAGAGTAAAAGTCTCATTGATTGGCGCCTGTTTATGGAGTCTATTACACAGCTCTGTAATCGTGGCTAGGGCTGAACTTATAATTGCTAGATCATTTGTGTACCTTTTGTGTAATGCTTTAACCAGCTGTTGTCTGTACCTCCCTATTCTTCTTACATTACCCAGTTAATGCCACCGTGGTCATCCAGGTAATGTGGCCCTTCTTTCAAAATACTGCCTGGTTCCAGCAATAGGCGTGGTTCATTTCTCATGTACCGGACCGGCTCTACGCATTGAGGGCAGGCCCGGCTGATTGTGTCTTTTGGTCTGGACTAAAAATTATTGACCTGCAATGTAACCAGTAATTGACTGAGCGGTCTGTCACTTCAGGTACCGTCTCTGAAACCCCAGCAGTTGCCGCGGCCAGCAGGCAAAAACGAGGAGAACACCAGGAGTGTGGACAGGTATGGACATGTATATATTTTATTATTTTACATTTGTAAAGCAAGGGCTGCACGGACATTGCTAACGATATACAGTATACTGTATATACAGCCCTTGCTGCACCATTATCGAGCTGTGTCATAGGCTCAGTAAACGAGCGCCGATCTAGCAGATCAGTACTTGTTCACATTACTGATCGGGCCGTGTTATACGCCCCTAACTCATAGGAACCACTACAACCTTGAAAAAAAAAATATTTCTGGGAAAACACAAAAATGCACATTCTTTTTTATTTATAGGGAGGGAATAATATTTCTGGTATTCGTTATGGATATATTCCTATGATTATTCTGTGTGTTTTTATTAGCATTTTCAAGTGTTTTCTATAATATAAATCAGACATGTTTTTAGCTCGGAGTGGACTCATTTACTAAATGCACAATACTTGGTTGTTATTTTTACAGTTCTTTTCAATTAAGGCGTATTTGTGGTTCCCCAAGGAAACATATGGAATTGGCTGATATACCTTTCAGCCTACTAAACCCCTTTCAGACGCTCTGGGAATAGAATCAGATTTCACAGTGTCAAGCAATGCATTATTTTTCAACAACACTGCCAAATGGGCTGCATAGAGCCACTTAGAGAGCCATTTTCTAGCAAAACGCCGCTCATATATTTGCACACATTTAAATCTATCTCTAACCTCTGCGCGAAGCATCGGCTGCGGGGATGTTTTAATGAAAGCTTAAAAAAAAAATTATACTGTTTACGCGATATGCGATTTATAAAGACATTATTATACGAAGAATGCTTTCTTTATGTTCCCTTTTCTCAGTGCAAGAATAGATGCCCTTGGGGTTAAAAAGTATCATTTACATCTAAATACGCCTATTGGAAACATGTCAACAGTTGCATAAAACAATGGCATCCATCACAGAGTTAATTTTAAGTTGCTTACTTTATTGTTTTACAAAAGGGATAGACTTTTTTTTTTTTTTTTTAAATCTTGTTAATATTAAGAATTTTTTATGTTTTTCAGTTTTTTCTGCTTAAGCATTAAAATTTTAATAATTTAACTTTTGAATTTTAAACGAAAGGTTCACATTAAATTAAGAAATAATTTTTTTGTTTAAATGCTAATTACTAGCATTATTTTATTTATTTATTTATTTTAATTAATTTTTAAGTTCTTTTAATTTGACCAGACTTTATTTCAGGTTTCAAGTAAAATAACATGAGGAATAAAAGTTAAAATCGATAAGAATGGAAACAAAAATTTAAAAGTCACATCTGATAATCTGCCACACTATTTTAAGTAGAAAATAAGGTGAGAAAGAACAAGATTGGGGGTCAAGGAACCAACTGTGACCCTTGTAAAATTGAGACCCTTTAGTCCAAGAAGTGAGGTATCATGAATTCCAAAATGTAATTAATGTTGTATTTTTTGGATGACAAAGTTGTTCTTTTTTATTAGAGTGATTGTTTAAAAAATAAACTATCCTTTATGTTATAATCTGTGACTTCTGATTGGATGACTTGATTAACAGTACTATTTTTGTTATTGTATGTGTTTGTACATTAGTAGATATAAAATAAAAGGAAAGTAAAATAACATATTAGATTTATGACCTAAAGGGATTATGTGGACAGTGAAAAAGGTCCTTCCTGTTCAGCTCCCCGATACTTCACTTTCTCCTTCTGGCCAGAGAGGGAGGAGGGTGAATGTTGTTAGCATTGGGTGTGGACAAAACCAGGCCTACACACGATGTTCAATGGCTGATATTACTGATGTATTAGCGACATTGTGCAGCTATTGGACAATGTGGGCTTTTGTAGTGTAACATGCAACTTATTTGGCTTTGGGCCACACAAGGGAGCGGAGTCCAAGTACCCTCCAGGATGCAGAAACTGAACTGCTGCAGCTAGAGTCACCTACACACTTTGGGATTGTGGGTCTACCAGCGGGCATCCAGCAAGTACTGAGGACATAAAGGGACCGTTGGTGCTGCTGAGCCTTTTCCTCTCTACTAACTAAGATGCCTTTATAAATCCAGAGGAGTTGGCCACATGTACACCCTATATTAGAGCCTCACCCAACAGAGAAAAGTGATGCTTAGGCCTCACCAGACAGACCAGGAGGATGCCAGGGCCTCACCCTCTGTAGTAGAAGTTCAAAAGCAAAAACTATTGCCCAGTCTACCTTTTATTTTCTAAACTCTGTATAAAATTAAATTAAATACAAAATGCCTGAATATTGTTTCTAAACTAGAGATGGCTGCAGCCAAGGAGAGGACTGCACAGTTTTTTATCCCTTTTGTTAAACGTACCTCCATGGATGTTCCTCACCAACAACTAGGGGTCACCTCACAGTCTGAGGAGCATTCGTCTACACTTTTTCTTTAAAAAAAAGCACATCTGTTGTGCACCTTAACGAAATTTACTTTCTTATTATGTCAGTTCAGTCTATTTTTATTTAAAAGTGAAGGGGCTGGAGCTGTACAACCAGACAGAGCCCATAGATGTATGAAATCTTTTAGGAGTAGTAATACAGTTTTTTCGACTTGGTTGGGCAAGTTGGACCATAAGGTCACACATTGATGGACTATCTTAAGAAATTTACTCACAAATAGACTTTTACTCCTTAACTGTGATGTCTATGTACCCCTCCCCCGGCCTTTCCCTTGATCCTCCATAACCCTACCCTCTACAGACATCTTCTACTTCAATTTCCATGAGACATCTGACCGACCCGATCAGAAGACCTGCTAAGACGTTTGACCTGTTCAGCATGATGTCTTGTGCTTTCTTGCCTTTTAGGTTTTGCACAATATGCTGTCATTGTAGAACCCTTCAAATACAATGAAAATAAGAACAAAAACAAAAAATTCCTCTTGTTTTACAGATGAAGAACATATCATTTCAATAGGCATTGTGGGATATCTCTCTGCACATCACATGTTATGTCACTTGTTAAATACCTTTGGAGCAATGTTCTACAATGCCCTGAAGCATGACAACACAATGCTGTGCTCCGGAGATGGTAACACATGTTGTTTGTTGCTACATCTGTACTCCCAGTTGCCAAATGTTTCCATGACTATGATTAGTAAAGGGGCAATTACCCAAAGGATTTATTTTACTTTCCACTGAATCTACATAGCTGGACCTACAGCTGTTTTAGCTTTATGGACTTGTGTCTTTCTCAATTTAACTGTGTAACTATTGCTGCTGTGTCGTTGAGATCCGGATCAGTGGAGAGGAATATAGGAAGGTGAAAGCTTATATTTATAGGTGATTGTGAAGGTGCAAATCAAGCCAAGACCAGGCTGAGACTTCAGTAGGGAAATTGCATTTATTGGCACTAGAGATGAGCGAACCTCGAGCATGCTCGAGTCCATCCGAACCCGATCGTTTAGCATTTGATTAAGTTGCTGAAGTTGGATAAAGCCCTAAGGCTATGTGGAAAACATGGATATAGTCATTGGCTGTATCCATGTTTTCCAGACAACCTAAGAGCTTTTTTCAACTTCAGCAGCCAACGCTAATCAAATGCCGAATGATCGGGTCAGATGGACTCAAGGATGCTCAAGGTTTGCTCATCTCTAATTGGTACCCATCTCCGGCACGGTGTGGATCAAGGCATGGAATTTCGACCCTTCAAAACTTTGATTATTGACTTACTAAAGTTTATTGCAACTAGGCAACTATTTTTTTATTATTTATTTATAAAGCGCCTTTGATTTCAGAGCGCTATACAATCGATAGGGGTAACAAACAGGAACATTACAAGATCAAAAGACATTATATGAAGGTAAATGGCAGACTAATGGGCCTATTACACCGGTCGTTTAGAGGAGCAAACAAGCGCTCTCAGCGCTCGTTTGCTCCTCGTTCCCCGCTCGCTGCCGCCGCTATTCAGAGCGGCTGCAGCGAGCGGGTGAGTGCGGGAGGGGGCGGCGGGGAGCTGCGGGGGGGCTGCCTGGGGGATCGCTGATCGTCCGGGCAGCCCATAGGATATAGCAGCGTCTGCTGCCAACGCTCCTGTTCAACGGAGCCACGGCAGCAGATCGCTGCTATATCAGTCGCTTGTTTTTCAACATATTGAAAAACAAGCGACTGCAACGATCACCCAACATGAAAGATGTCGGCTGATCGTTGCACTCTATTCCACGGGACGATTATCGTCCGTAGCGGCCGATATCGGCCGAATACGAACGATAATCGTTCCGTGGAATAGGGCCTTTATACATGAGGAGAGAGGACCCTGCCCGCGTGGGCTTACAATCTATAAGGTACTGGGAGAAAGGCAGAAGGTAAAGTGCAACCAGTCAAAGAGTGATGCAGAATTAATATAGGTTGTAGCCTAGTTTAAAGAGATGGGTTTTCAGGTTATTTTTGAAGGTCTTGATAGTGGATGAGAGGTGGATGTGTCGGGGTACTGAGTTCCAGAGCATGGGGGAGGCTTGGGCAAAATCTTGGAGGCGGTTGTGTGAGGAACAAACAAGGGGGGAACAAAACAGGAAGTCATTAGAGGATTGAAGGTTGCGTGAGGGACAGTAGCAGGAAATGAGATCAGAGATGTTTGGAGGGGACGGGTTGTGGATGGCCTTCATGTCATGGTCAACAATTCAAGACACAAAACTAAACAAAAGTGCACTTATGGGTAGGAAAATATCAATACAACGTAACATCAACTATAAACAGTTTTAATGCGGTTGCCCAAAACAACTCAATTCGGATGTGAAATTCAGACAGGTAAAAATTTTAATGATGGGTTCGACATCTAGAACTATGCGTCCTGAGAATGAGAATGTACAATCTGTGGAAACTTTTCAAAAATAAAAAGACTTACCCCACTCCCCTGCAGCTTCTAATGCTCTTGGTGCCCTTGGCTACTTCCTGGCTCCTGATGATGCTTTTTTCCCCTGAAAGCACTGACTGCTCAACCAATCATCAACTAAGGTGGCACATTGGACGACGCATCACCAGGAAATAGGAAGGAGGGGAGAGGACTAGGAGCGCAAGTTCAGGAAATTGGGGAAGATGAGTATAACTTATTTTTACATCTTCCCTAAGCCTATATAAAGATTTTGATTTCTTTACAACCTCCTTAAGACAGTTTACAGCTGAATACTTGTGGAGCCAACAGGTATCTGTATCTTTCGCGATCCCCCCATGCAGATGCATATATGGCTCAGCCGAGTTGTGCTTGTGTTATAAATGGGGACATGTGAGAAAGTTGCTGGCAGACACTTTGGATCGCTTACGTCTCAGAGAACAAAAGAATCGGGCAGCTGAAATCCAACATACCCAATCTCTCCTCCAACCTCCTCTGTCAGAATGGAAGGTTCATCCCACTGTTCCCTGATAATAATGGAAAACTGACCAAACATGCATGGTCATTTCCTTCTTGCATGCCCCAAAATTGTAATCCTTATTCCTACAGGTGGCCAAAAAAAACATTGTTACTCTCCATTAAACATGTTAATAAATTCATTTGGTGGGGGGCCTCAACTCCGCCCCCAACAATCATGAAAACAAAGGATTGTTGACCCATGTTCTCACTAGAGAGGTTACTCAGCATGCATGGTTGCTTCCTATCACACATGTCAGAATGGTGATAGGTCATCAGCTGGAACAACAGGGATCCTAAGAATACAAAGGTCTCAGTCCTGATCTCTGTAGAAGGTTGGGCAAGCATGCTGGGTCACTCTCCCTCAGATATGTTAGAAGATTTAGAATATAGCATATGTACTATATGCAGTTGTGGATATTATGGGACCCAATCTATTCTGTGGGTCAACATATATGACTATAAGATCTATGGTCCGTGCATTTGCCCAGAGCTCGGACAGCAAAAAAGATTGCACATGTTAAATATCCATGACCATCTTCACCAGACGTGGATTTGGTCCAGTTGCTGGAACATTTTTTGGAGTTAGAAGGTCCCATCTTTAGTTTCAGCAGATTGTTGGTCAATAAAACCTGGTCACACATCATTGACATGGATGAAAGTTCTAAAAGTCCATTGACACTAATTATAAACCTCACTGCATAGTTTGTATTCACGATTTTCAATTCAAGGTCTACCAAAGTCCATAAAAGTAGCATTGTGCACCTGTTTGTGTGCAAAGCAACCGTGTCTTTACACTCACAGCTTTATGCATTGTCAGCATCTTCCTGAACTCATCATTGACCTAATTGTCTCAGTGTGAAAGGAAACTGCTAGATGCTGATCTTGTCTGTACGAATACTGGAAACAATATTTAACCCTATGACAGGACAGCGGGGTCGACAAGCGGAGACTGTCCAGCTGCTCCAGCTGTTGCCAACCTCTACTCTCCCTATTACAGACAGCCATCTAGTGACTAAGCAGGGTCTGAAGAACTTCAAGTTCCTAAACCTTTGGGATGACTCTGGTTTAAGCCCTTCACGTAGGATAATTTTGGGGATAGATATTCTAGTATGTATTTATATACCTCCTACACATTTTACCATGGGGGGGGGGGGGGGGGGGTTACTGGTGGTTATTCAGATCTTTGTATTTAAAACTGTGGACAAAAAAACTGTCTGAGAAACCATAAGATGTTTTTCTTTTTAACAAGTTTATGACCGGGCACATTTTTTTTTTTCTTAGTATATGTTTTTTTTTCTTTTGGTTTAGATTGACTAAGACCTAAGGATCGAAACATTGCTCTTTTTGTTCCCTAGTATGTTAATAAATTGGACTTATTTTGATCATGCATGCTGTTCGACCTTCCACCATAACATATCAGAGACATGTCAAAAGTTTTGTTCAGAGTCTGAGTGTTCAGACCTTGACTGATCATGAGAACGAGCTGCGAGACGTCCAATGTCAGCATGGTCCCCTCCTGGCTCTGTGTCACATGATAAGTTGGTTTTATAATGAAAGTCTAAGAGGCTGTTTTTTCGCACTGACAGAGTGGGGAGCAGACTGCGAGGCACAATGATCTTCCTTCCTCTTGTTCTTACGATTGGTCAGGATCTCAACACTCATACACGTCAAGGTTTTTTGAAATGGCAGTGACACTTTAATAATTTTTAGTGATGAGCGAATAGTGAAATATTCAAATATTCGATATTCGTAAGAATATCTCCCGAATATTCGAATATTTGATCCCATTAAAGTCTATGAGAACAAGTATTCGATTATTGAAAAACATCTATTCGACCACTTGGAGGTAAAAACCGGAAGCTGGGGGATTTGAAAGCTTATCGAATATTTATCAAATATTTGGCGAACTATTCGATAATATTCGATAGATCGAATACCTTACTATTTGATCGAATATCTATTCGATCGAACAGTATTCGCTCATCACTAATAATTTTGCATCTTTTCTCTATATACATAAGTTCTTTTGACACATGGAATGATATATCATTTTAGGTCATAAGGTGGGGCTTTCAATCTTCTTTTTCTTTTGTTGTATTTTTTTTTATTTTTATATTATTTATTTTTTTTATACATAATTTTATGCATTGCATCCCCTATAAGGTCAATATAATAAGTTTCTTTTAAAAAAAATTCAGCATTTTGCATCATATATACACACTGTAAAGACAATCTGGATCTTCTAAAGATTAGTGATGAGCGAACATGTTCATAAATGTTCCTATGAACTTGACTCTAATTGTTTGTGTTCTCCGATCACAAACAATTTCTTCGATAATGGGTATGGTTATAACAATAATTTTCTAACACAGTCAAACTTGTGAACGTTTATCTCGCAATGAACGCAACTGCGCAATTAACACTTACGCATGTGCATAGGCCGACACGTACGCTTCTAAAGTACGTTTATTATTTGTTTGCGAATGTTCGGCAAACACAAACATGAACCGATCACAATCATTTTTTTATGTTCGTGTTTGGGATTCGAACACAACATTGGGATTTCACAATCACTACTAAGGATCCCTATATAGAAGTGAAAAGATGGTCAAATTGCCCTTTTTGGGGGTACTGGCCAGCTGTCGAATGTGTATGGGAACCTCCTAACTCCCCCCCAACAGATGATGTCTTGAAAGAAGGGTATCAGGCATATTTTTGGTTTTTGAGACATAAGCAGCCAGTCCGCTATCTGGCAGCAGCTTACCCCTCTTCCCGTCTTTGGTCAGGTAGGAAATTTCTATGTTAAGGGGTAAACGGGAGAGAGAGCTGTCTGTCGAAAGAACTGTCAGTTGACAGCTATTGAAGGTGTATGGCAATTTTATGACTTAGCATATCACGAAGTGAACATGTGCGCAGAAATGTATTTAGACATTTGGGAAAGGGCCTTTATGGCACCAAATGTAGATTAAACTCATTATTTAGGCTTCTTTGGGAATTACATTGTAGGGCTATCCAATGAATATTTGGAGAAAATTACATTGTATAGGATCCATAGCAAATTGGGGGGGGGGGGGTTTACTCCAATTTTTTACAGAAAATTTGAAAATTTGGATTCATCCTAATCCAAACTTGGATATATATATATATTTTTTAAATCCAATAAGTAAAACGGTGGCTGACATTTTAACGATCGGAAGACATATTAGGTTTAGGGTTGTGCTGTTTTGCTATCTAAAAGCTTAAAGGTGGCTTGGCTTAAATTCCAAGTCATGTTAGAAGGCTTCTTATTGGATTTAAACATTTGCTTGCTAAGAAATCCACCATCGAAAGGTGGCGTGAGGGGGCTGCTTTACATATCCCTCCTCCATGAACTAAACGTTAATTTTTTTGATCCCAAGAGAATAAGCCTCTCTGTAGCCAGCACCCTCCTCTCCACAGATAAGGGACAATAACCGCAAAACAGCTGTCTGCCCATGGACAACAAGTTTTCTGACATTTTTTAAAAATCCTCAGTCACGTTCTAAGGCTTCTTATTAGAATGAATCATACATTAGAAGGAAAGCTACGTCCACAAAGTGGTGTCAGAGAGTTTCTTTGCATATCCTTCTTTCCGTAATTCCCAGTGGAGCATAAGTGACCTTTAAGCTTTCACACATCTTTATGACTCTCACCTCATGTAGAAACATTATACCTTTGACCCCCTGAAAGTGAGTTAATCTTTTCCTAGAAGACATCATAGTGTCATACCACGCAACTTTTTTGGGCAATTGGGGCACTTTTGAATCCAACGGCCAATTCCAACAATTTGGAAGCTACTTGAATTTGGTGAAGGTCGCTCATCTATAATTCTATAGGAATATACCCAAGTCAGAAACTGACAGCCAGCTTACTCTTAGTCTTTTCCATAAGTTTTAAATTTCAAAGGTAGGACATCATAGGCAATCTAAAGAAAAAAGTTTTTTACGTTGATATGTTACACGTTGACTATAGATGTAGGGACAGAATCCCGCATTCTCCTTAAAAGAATAACACCAAGGGATATGATACGGTCTGGTTCTAAATCCAGCTAATTAAAATCCGCATGTGCTGTGTAACTGAGAATCAGCCATCACCCACCACTTTCCCACAGGCAGAAAGAAAAGGGCTTCAGTACAGCAAAGTCAAAAATGCTTCCATCAGTGAGAACAGAGGCCACAATTCATCTCTGCTTCTCCTTATCAACAGCTCTCGCTTCTCTGTGTCTCCGAGGAATCATTTATAAGAATAAGATTGATCAACACAATGTCACCTTTGGAATGCCGGAGCTCTTAATAATGTGCCATGTCTTATTTAGAAAGTGCCCAGCATAGATTTATCCCTTTCCCGTGTTAAAAGGATAAATTACATGGTGGATAGGTTCCAGTAATAAAGCTAGGGGGGCTATTTGTCTCGTGATGAGGGTGATTATGCCTCATTTTATTTTACCAGCTGTTTAACTGCTATTTAATAAAACAAAATTGTAAATGCAACAAAACTTTGCATGTCAAGGGTTGGAGGGTGATGTATGAGGCTATAAAACAAATTATAAGACAAAGAAAGAAAAGGATAATATCAGGCGAGAGATTAGATCCAGGATATTTGCTACGTGTAATGGGACTTTTTTGTGATCCATTAGAGGCATAAATGGGGTCATGGTTAGAACACGTTCGAGGATTTTATCTGTTTGTAGTTACGGAAAAGTGAAAAGTTACCATGGAAAGGGTATTACCATTTTAGCTAGTTATCTCCTATAGAAATGAGCTAACCCAACTTCATGAACCAAGTTTCGTTATGAACTTTGCAAAAAGTTTGGTTCATTGCAGAACCCAATTTTTTTGCAGAGTTTATAATGACTTTGTAAAGATGGCAGCTGCACAATTTAATACGCGTAAAAAAATAATTAAAAAAAACTATGCTTACCTGTCCATGCTTCCCCCGATGTCCTCCTACAGGTCTCCAGTGTCCTCTGCCAGCTTCTTTTGTGTATATTTACTCATCACAGCATTTTTTCCCCAGTTTTTGTTCCAATGTTTCCATTGGAAACTAAAAACAGCAACATTGGAATAAAAACATGCTGTGATAAGTAAACAATCAGCATACATGGGGATTGCGTCTATGCAAAGCTAGCATACAGAAAATGAACTGTATGCAGCTGCTTAAAGGGGTTATCCCTCCTATACAGGTGCGTATTGCCAATTCTCGTCGATAAAAGTAACCACTAACTAACCATATGACATATGTAGTAGGTCCAAGTTGTTAGATGGGATATCCAGGCTGTATGAAGATTATTCTGCTGGTGACTTCACAGCGAACGGGGGCCCGATCAATAATGTGAACAAGCGCCGATTTGCTAGATCGGCACTTGTTTACTGGGCCTATTCCACGGTCCGATAATCGTTAAGCAAGGGCTGCAAGGACATCTTTACCGATGTCCTTGCAGCCCTTGTTGTAAACACCATACTTACCTAAACATCTTGCAGAGCTTCTCTTGCGCTCCTTCTTCCTGCTGGTCCCGCGCGCAGCAGCAGCTTCGGAGCGGCCTGTCTGAGCTGACAGACCGCTCAGCCAGTCACAGGCCGCTCTGAAGCTGCTGCTGCGCACGGGACCGGGAGGAAGAAGGAGCGCAGGAGAAGCCCTGCAACATGCTAGGTAAAGCATGGTGCTTTGGAAATCATTGGGCATCGACCAATCGACTGCATGGAACAGCGATGCGCGGTCGGTGCCCGATGATATTAGATTTGAAGCTAAATAAACAATCAGCCGATGACACCATCATCAACTGATCGTTGAGTGATAATCGGCCGATTCGGATGATTATCACTCCGTGGAATAGGCCCCTAACTCTTATTTGTTAGCTGATCACTTAGTTGTATCTCAGCCCCTGCCGCATTTATTACAATAATACTGCATTGGGCAAACATGTGTCCTCCAAAGACATGTGGACCAGCCATGAAGCCCAGTAAATCAGACCATTCACATCACTTCCTTGTCTTAATTAAGTCTCCCAATTAATTGTTTATAGTGGTAATTAAAGCCCAGCCCCGAACCGCTTCCATGTGTTTCCTAATTGTTTCCACATTTTGTTTTTTTCACCATTAAGGCAAGAAAACAGATCTACCTAGCATGTTAAGAATGCTCACTTGACTTTTATGGTGTAACTGTCTATCTGTTAATTGAATAGTATTGTCAAGTTTCGACTAATGTTATAACAATAAAGTTGATCTTGAACAGTAGACGCTGGATTGTTTCTCAATTTTTGTTCCTATGTTGTTTATTTTCAACTCCCCACACGTTCCAGCTGTTTGCCTTGTGACTCATATTACATACTGATCACAGTGTTTTCAACTACTTACGGTATGTTCCTTCCTTTTGAGTCAAATTGCCAATTTTTTTTTATGTAAAAAAAATGAAAAAAAAAAATGAAAAAAATATGTAATATATCAGCTTTTAATTCTGTAATACACCCTTTCAGTGTACCTGAATAAATTTAGCATTATCTCCTTTTACTAGTATGAACCTATAGAAGAAAGATATAGAACATAGCTCCAATGGACCTACTTCTATTGTCTTCCTTCACATACATGACCTAGTCTGGATATGATGTAGACATATTTGTAATATAGTAGCCACTGATTGATATGGGCTAGTACACTATTTTTAATATTATATGGATTCCTTGAGATAAAACCCATGGGAAATTGAAATATATGCAAGCTATAGTATTGACAATGCAAGGTTAGGCTAGGTTCCCACTGCGTAAGACACCGGCCGTTCTGTGAAGCAGGATGGCGATTTGATGAATTGCCCTCCATTCTGACTGTTCTGAACAAGCTCTTAGGAGCTGTTGGGAGTAGTGGTTGAAAGTTTGGGGTAAGTATAGTGCTCGATCGAGCATCAGGGTGGTGCTCGGGTAAAGGTGACCATACACTTTCAATATCAGCCGCCAGTTATATCTATAAATTTTTTTTCTTTCAAATTTTTGTATTTTTCATCCCTTGAAGGGATCTTTAAACAAAATATACAACAATTTAAAAGAGAAAATGTAATAGGTTAACTAAGCACCCTCCAAGCGGGGGAAATTAGTTAAACGCTTGAGTCTCCCATTGATTTCAATTGGATTTGTTGCCCGAGTCGAGCACTCGAACATTGGAAAATGCTCCAAACTGCGGCCCTCCAGCTGTTGCAATACTACATTTCCCATCATGCTTGGACAACCAAATCCAAAGCTTTAGCTGTCCGGGTATGATGGGAATTGTGGTTTTGCAACAGCTGGAGGGCCGCAGTTTGGAGACCCATGTGTTAGATCATTCACACATAGTAAAGAGGTTCCAGATGACCCACACAGACCACCGGTAGAGATAATTGTTTGACCAATGTAGTTCCATCACACATACACCTATTGTAAACCTTTAGACAGAGTTCCCTCTACTTTCTTTCATACTTTTTAATGCTCGTTTGGATCATAGTTACTATGTTATAGGTAAATATGTTTTAGTTAGCGCCCATTTGCATTTACCTAAAATCACCAGCTGGAAATTCAAGATGGGGGTGCAAAGGTTGCATGTAAGGAGCATATCGATAATCTTTGAGTACTCTATAGAACTCTATTATGCATATGCACCATTAAAAAAAGTAATTGAGAGACAAGTAAGAAACGTTACTCCTGTCTTCTGATCTAGCATCACCTCTCTTATCGGTCCTCATTTTCCATTTCCATTGTATACTGTTTCATCTGAGGTTGGAATACCGCAGCACCGGCATAGCACAGGGTATAGACTGACACGTCTTAATGACTCAATGACATGATAAATTAGGTTGTTACACCAGGTGTTCAACTATATGGAAGAGTACTTATAAAGCGTCAGAACCTACTGAGATCAGACGGCTTACTGTATCGTAACCACAAAGCCTCAACTTTCTATCTGTGTATTAGAGCCACTTGAGATAGATCCACTAATAAGATAATAAGGGTCTCTTATGTCATCCCATGGAATCGGCAGTTGCGGTTGGCGCACATTTCAGTTATCATAAGAGAGAAGTTTTTGGTTAAAAATTTAATAAACTTTGTTAAGTTATATCATAATGACAAAGACAATAACGTTTGTTGGCCAACAATAGATCTTAGGTGTAGCCTGGATAGGATCAAGTGAGTTTTTAGGAGAAGAAAAACTATTGTTATTTAACTGTTTTT
Organism: Dendropsophus ebraccatus; assembly: GCF_027789765.1. Classification (NCBI taxonomy): domain Eukaryota; kingdom Metazoa; phylum Chordata; class Amphibia; order Anura; family Hylidae; genus Dendropsophus; species Dendropsophus ebraccatus. The sequence goes on along the minus strand of NC_091468.1, from coordinate 16,802,964 downwards.
ATAAAGTTATCCAATTTTGTAATTTATCTTTATCTTTTTTATTTTTTTTAAACGAATGTACCATTAAGTACATTTCTTTTTTCTTTACAATAGCAGATGAGCGCAGTCCCCCCAGTTCCAGCTCTAGGCCTGACTGGGGACTGAAGACTGCACTGGGGACGGGCCCGCTGCCACCAGTAGGACCATATCCTTTCCTTTCTGTGAAACGGCTCCCCTGGAATCAATGGGGAGGGCATATTGTCACACTGGGGGTGGCGGGCCGGTGCATAGCCAAAGAATGGCATTAAGGCATGGGAACCTGCAGCGTTTTAAAAAAATTACCGTTCCAAGCCATCTGCTACTGTAAAAAAAAAAAGTCATTTTGAGTCTAAAATAACGGACATTATTTTGCAGCCTGGCCTCCCCATTATTCTAGTTTGGAATTACTAATTGGCCTTTGGATGCGGCTTAATTGAAAAGTCCATTGAATTTAATAGTAAAAATGCAGAAAGAACGGTGGAAAAAGAAAAACTGTGTGTGAACAACTAATAAAAAATATCCGCTGTTTGCAAAAGATGTTTAAAAATAATGATTATGTTCATTATTTTGCCGTCCGTGGTAAAAACGTCCGTTATTACATACATTGTGTGAATTGGACATCCGTCTTTCTATTGACTTCAATGCAGTCAGTTAAATCACAGCAAAAGCTGACCAAATATCAAAATTGTCCGCCTTTTCGCTATTTTTGACGTTGTATGAACATAGCCTTACAGTTTATAGCCCCACAACTCAAACACTGTGTAGTTATCTCTCACAATCACATCTATTAAGATTTCAATGAACTTTGCATACCCCTTGTCTTTCAGTGGAGGCTGCGGGTGATAGTGTAGGCTTTAGGAGAGGATATATGGGTGGAATTTACGTTGAATTTTCACACCACAGCCCCAGTTCAGAATTTTTAAAGTTGCTGTTATGGAAATTTTTCTACTTGCTTTGAAGATGCATAACCACCAGATGATATCATTTAGACTGATGGTAGGGGGACACTGAGGGACAAAGGGCACTGGAGGGACACTGAGCATCCCCCTCCCATCATCCTCTCCAGCAGCCACAGCCCACAAAGCTCTGGGAGTCGGGTCGTGACATCACCATGTTATCCAGGAAGTGACATCACCATGTTATCAAGGAAGTGACATCACCATGTTATCCAGGAAGTGACATCACCATGTTATCCAGGAAGTGAAGCCTTGATGCAGCAGTAAGTGCAGGGAAAAAAGGTGATTTGTATAACTTTTAGGGGACAATACTAGCTGTTTTCCTCCTGGAGGAGAGCTACTTTGGACATTATCTTTCCAAGAAGCATTGCATGGCCTGTAAGACAGGCTGAAAATCAATAGTAAAGTTAGTATTTTTAGTTGCAGACTATCCCAAGCAGTAATCTCACCCATGCTTCAGGCTGGCCAGGATCCACCAAAACAGGAGCTTCCCCCTCTATGCTGTGTTCACCAATCCTCTTCTCCCAACAAACTGGCTCTTTTAGGTAACAACTCTACTTCTGACTTTTTAAAGGATCAGGTACTCTGTTTTCCTGAAGTTGATCGGGTCACCACTATAGCCATCTGTGGGTTATAGACTTCATTTGCTGACTTTGTTATAGTCCTGTATAAAGTTTTGTTAGATATAGGCAACAGTCTTGTATAAAGTTTTTTCCCCCTAAATATTTGAGGATTTACTTTTAAACTGTGAGAATGAATCATGTTTATACATCCAGGTGACCATACGCAGCAAGTGGGGAGAAGGGACATCATCCATCAAGTTAATAGCTTTTATCTTATTGTTCTTCCTCATTTCACAGTTTTGGACAAGTTCTTCTTAATCACTATCATTTCATCCTCGTCTGCAATCCCACAAGGTCTAATTATGGCAAACTTGTTTTTTTTCCCCCTCTGTCCTTTCTTTGACCTTCACTTTTATGCCTCGTGGTGACTGCAGGTCTTTAACTTTTAAAGCACTGTACAAAATAAGAACCGTTTTCTTTTTTTTCCGCAGCCATAAATGAATGTCCTGCGGAAAGACTTTCAATAAGATGATATTAGGCCCATTCTCCGAGCCCTGGGGGGAGAACGTCACACTAAGGGTCTTTGTCCATAAAGAGTTCAAAGAGAGATCATCTATTTGTGATGTGGTGGACGGTCCATAAATGAAATTGAATCAATTCAGCGGATTACTCCGCCCATTGTAAATGAGGACGGAACACAATTCTGTTCATGGTTTTCAGATGAGGGTTGGATCATTTACAGATATTAATTTCCAATCTAGAATCCTTAATTTCTGTTTACATTAGCGTCTTGGCTTCCGTTTATGGATGGAGCCACAACCTTGTGACCAATCCATCGTACCATAACAAGTACCTGGACAGAGAGCAAAACCTGAGATGACTAATAAGGAGCTAGGTGTGTACTTCCACCTATTGTTGGCTATACGTCCATGATAGAAATCGGCAAGGAATAAGCACCAGCCAATCTTCCTAGCATTCGCATGGATATTCTTAGCACCCTCTATGATGGCGCCCTGACACACACTTTTTGTCTGGCATTTTTAAGCCCCCTCCCCCCTTTAAAAAAAAACACAAAAAAAACCACACACACCACTGCAACGTTTTTTTTTATTTTTTTTTCATGCATCTGTTTTTTTTTTTCCTGCCATCTTATAAATATACGTTGCATGTTGGGTGAATAAACCAAACCAATTTTGATTCACTGATATCTGGAGTGCCGCCTCATCTCTACAATTCATATATATATATATATATATATATATATATATATATATATATACACATTTTTTTTTCTTTATGCGTGAATTATCTTTTTTGTGTTTTAGGCATTTTTATGTGCCGAGATTTTTTTCTCTGCCATCACAAGGAAAAAAAACACAGATGGCGCAATGGCATTTTTGAGACAACCAGAACATTCCTATTGAAGTCTCATTGGTAGAAAAAATGCCACAGTTTGCTGGAAAAAAAAACAAAAAAAACACACCACCAGCATGCTGCGTTTAAAAAAAAACTGTTACAGGGCCTTAAAAACACCAGAGAGGAGAGAAAAATGTCACCCCAAAAAACATCATGGGAAAGATCTATCAAACATGGTGTAAAGTGAAACTGGCTTAGTTGCCCCTAGCAACCAATCAGATTCCACCTTTCTTTCCTCACAGACGCTTTGGAAAATAAAAAGGTGGAATCTGATTGGTTGCTAGGGGCAACTGAGCCAGTTTCACTTTACACCATGTTTGATAATTTTCCCCTCATGTGTGTAAAGCAGATCATAAACTTCCATTGACTTCCAGCAACATCTGGACGCTGCTGTTTTTGTTGTTTTTTCCCCCCGAGGTTTTAAGGCAGTGTTAACCCAGCCTAATAGTCAAACAGAGATTCCAACTTTCTAGGGGAGACATAATCTTCACATCTGCCAATTCATAAAAAAATCCAGATAACTATAAGACCATAGGTCCAACTATATGATCGCAGATGGAAGAAGATGTTTATATGGTCTTCTGGATTTTTGTAAATAATTTAGACCCCTGGGACTAAACCAGTCAAAGAGTACAGACAGCAGCGTCCAGTCTACTAGTTTGTACATGACATTCAGGCAAAAGGTAACAGGCCAATTACATGTACAATATGGAGTTTTTATTATTTGTGTGCTCCATCGTGCTACTATTGTATTTCTGCAGTGTGTGGCATTCCCACTAGTGTTGAGAGAGTGTGCTATATGGAGCATAGTGGGTGATCGAGCATCAAGGCGCTTGGGTCTCCTTTCAGCATGTTTGGAGGCTGTAATTAGCCAATGAACATGCGGGGAAGGCCTGGAACATCTTATTACACCGTAGCTCCATTGGCTACTGGCATAGAAGTGATTTGCCGGCACCATCAGGTGACCTGCATCCATATAGGCCCAGGTCATCTGATGCTTGGCTCAGACGCCAGCATTTAGCAGGCAGGGACAGATGCTGGAGGAGGGACAGCGTTACATTGTGGAAAAGTATAAGTAGGTAGGCAGGCCAGTAGTCTATGAAAACCTAAAATCCTTTTCAAGACTAGTAATCCATAAAAAAAACAAATTTCCTTTTCAGGACTGTGAAATAGAAAATAGACAGGCGACTCCTGGTGTGGTATATTAGACAAATAGACGTGCTCATGCAGAGTAGTGAATGATCCCACTCACCTGATGTGGTTGTGCAATATCATAGGCACAACTCTACAAAGCTCATGGATAAAGGGTGGTGTATCTCTCTGAGGAACACTACTGGCAATCCAGTCACCAGAAAGTGCGCGCGAATCAAGCAGGGACATCGACCCGGACCAGGCAGATAAGAGAGGACTTCCTCATAAGATAAAAGCGCAACCAGCCAAAAGTATAAAATAAAATGCACGTATCCCTCTAAATGTGAATAAGACATAAACATGCGTAGCATAAAAATGTCTTTAACCCCTTAACGACTGCGGGCTTATATTTATGCCCTCCGGCCGCCTCGGGGAGTTCAGAGCGGAGCCACGCGGCCACCCCGCTTTGATCCGCCGTGGTCCCGGGTGCCGCATGTAGCCCGGGACCGCAGCTATTAGCGGGCACGGTCCGATCACTGCGCCGCTAATTAAGGATTCAGATGCAGCTGTCAAAGTTGACAGTTGCATCTAAATCCTTTATGCAGCCGACTCCCTGGTGTCGAGTGGGGGGGATCGCTCTTCCAGAACGTTGTGTCGGAGGAGTGATCCACACATCCTGCTCGGGCCGGGGCCTGCGCCGTAATGGCGCTGATCCCGGCTCGGCACTTGGTTGCTTCTGGCTGCAGCAGCCGGAAGCAATCGAGTGCCGATCTCATTGATCTATGCTGTATATCTATACAGCATAGATCTCAATGAGTGATCAGTGTGCTTATACTAGCAGTCCCCCAGGGGGAATAACCCTAACCCCAGGGGGAATAACCCTAACCCCGGGGGGAATAACCCTAACCCCATTTTTGGTCGCATCAAATCCAGAAAAATTGTAATAAAAAGTGATCAAAAAGTTGCATATACGTAATCAAGGTACTGATAGAAAGAACACATCATGGCGCAAAAAATGACTCCTTAGACAGCCCCATAGACCAAAGGATGAAAGCGCTATAAGCCTGAGCATAAAGCGATATTAAGAAACATATATTAACAATGGTTTGAATTTTTTACAAGCCATTAGATAAAAAAAAAGTTATACATGTTACATATCATTGTAATCACAACAATTCAGCCTGTCATTGCAAAGTACAACTAGTGACGCAAAAAATGTGGGTTTCTAGGTGAAAAAATGCAACTGCTATGGCCTTCTCTAAGCACAAGGAGTAAAAAAAA